>NW_016814789.1:0-4553 GCF_001698545.2 Rhinopithecus bieti | reverse complement strand
AGAAAACCAAACACCGCATGTTCTCACTCATAGGTGGGAACTGAACAATGAGATCACTTGGACTCGGGAAGGGGAACATCACACACTGGGGCCTATCATGGGGAGGGGGGAGGAGGGAGGGATTGCATTGGGGAGTTATACATGATATAAATGATGAATTGATGGGTGCTGACGAGTTGATGGGTGCAGCACACCAACATGGCATAAGTATACATATGTAACAAACCTGCATATTATGCACATGTACCCTAGAACTTAAAGTATAATAAAAAAAATAAAAAATAAAAAAATAAAGACACATGTACATATATCTTCATCACAATTCTATTCACAATAGCAAAGACATGGAACCAACCTAGATGCTCATCAATGGTAGACTGGATAAAGAAAAATTTTATACATATACAGCATGGAATACTGCACAACAATAAAGAAAAGAGCTTATGTCCTTTTTAGTAACATGGATGGAGCTGCAGGCCATTTTCCTAAGAGAACTAATGAACTAACCAAATACTACATGTTCTTACTTATAAGTGGGAGTTAAGCATTGAGTGCACATGGTACAAAGAAGGGAATAACAGACAATGGGATCTACTTGAAGGTGGAAGGTGAGAGGAGGGTGAGGATCAGAGAAACTGCCTATTGGGTACTATGTTTATTACCTGGGTGACAAAATAATCAAACCCCCATGACATGCATCATCAAATCCCCATGACATGCAGTTTACCTATCTAACAAACCTGCACATGTGCCTGCAACCTAAAATAAAAGTTAAGAAATAAAAATAAGAATATAAATTAAACATTCAGTTCATTGTGACACGTTTAAAATATAATCTAAAAAATCATAAATTATGGCATTCCCAAAGGACTAAGATTTGACCTGTTCATGCTATATATCACCCATCTATCTCTTCATCTAATCATTTTTGCATACATTTGACAATAATTATTGTGTACTATGATATCTCAAGTTCTATGTATGCAAATGTTCTTAATTTAATGTTAGGGGAATAAGATATTTTCAGTGACATATTACATTTTAATTTACCTGAAAGAAATGTCCATATCTGTGATTTTAATGTCAACATAAATGATTTTGGGATTTACTATGCTTCTTGAAAACCAAAGCAATGTTGTGATCCATTTGGATATTTACTAAGAAAATATGAAAACTGAAATGACTTACAAACAATGAGAATTTTAGAAACTTTAGCTAAAATATGTTGTAAGGAAACTTGGATTATCTTGTAATAAAATAGAAGTTTTCAACATAACTCTTACTTGAAAAGAAAGAAAAAAGATATCACACACAACTTCTTTGATAAGAACCTTAAGAATTACATATATTTTTTTAGAAACCATCACAAGTTTGGACTCCTTTCAGTTTGAGATGAACTACCTATATTGGACATGCATACCTAAGTTTTGAACATGATGCCTAGAATGTCCCTGAATACATGAAAATACTATATTCTTGAAAATGTTTCCTGAGCAATTAGAAATAGCCACACAGTTAACACACAGTTAATACATGCTACCACACAGTTAACATGTATATGGCTCATATAAGTAAAAAGAAAACCATGAAATAAGTTATTCCGGAAACCTGTACAGATCCAAACTATGTATTCAAAAAGTCCTAAAATTACTACTGGATACTTTTGTCTTGTGCTGTTTGAGCACACCACTGATACATTGGGGTTGATTTCAAGACAAGCAACTGCTGTGCTTGTCCATGAAAGGTGTTTCAATACTACCTTCAGGGACAGAGTTAGGATTTCAGAAGATCATTTAACTGATCCATGATTTTTACTTCTATGATTTTAAATTGAAATACAGGTGCAAGAAAACCCAGGTTTTAAAACTCTATTGAAAGTTAAATATGTTATAAATACATCTTAATATTAATAAAAAATCCAAAAAGAGTTAGAGATGTAAGATTCAGCCCATATAGATAGCACTCTTAAAAAAGAAAGATTTTGTTAATGATGAATTATGTATATTAATTATATTTACTCGAATGGATTACTCGAAACAAATAAAGTAATGGCCTTGTATTTGGAGGTCAATTGATGCCATTGGCTTATTGAAGGAACCCTGTTCAATTATAAGGGATCTAAAGCATGGAATTCTTCACCACTTTGTACAAACAGATATGTAGGTTATGCATTTTTAAGAAATATTAAATCTGGTTTGGCGGATACTACTGTTATTTACTTTACATGGAACAATGTTCTTATGTTGGAATCTGCACTAGGAGATGAATCAAACTTGGCACATTCTGCCACATGATGAGCTGGACATAGTAACAATTATGTCCCATCTCAGTCAAAACATCTGTAATGGGAAACTGGTCCATCAAAAATCTGGTCACATTAAAGTGATTTTTGTAAAGAAGAAATGACAAATATTTATCCAGGTCTTTTACAATCTTCAAACTGTCATCTCTTTTTTGGATGTAGCCATCAAAGGAAAAAGAAGCCCTGTCACTCTCCATCCACATCATAATAACAGCACTGAAGTTTGCAGGATATTTAGCATCTTAGGTGTGGGCCTGTTTATCAATGTCCCTTTAGTATATGATTTAATGCATAGAGAGCTTTTAAAAATTCAACTAGTGATGCTAAATAAAATGATCACGTATTTTAAGAAGAGAAATTAAGTAAGAAGAATATGTCTTAAATATATGTAGTAAGGTTTTCTAAGATTCAACAAAGCTTTTACTCATAGGTTAATTTAAGCAAATCATTTAGCTTGGTATTCATGACTACACAGTCATTTTATGAAAAAAATGCATTCTTGTTTACAAAGATGATAACTGAAATAAGAATGGAATAATCATTTTAATTGATTATTGATGAATAATTAAGTCAAAAAGGAGGATATCACTTGGGCACTTTAATAATCATTCTTTTTTTGGATTTGGATGAGTTGTAAGCTGTTCAGTTGAGTTAACTAAATTAGGAGTGCTCTCAGATATCATAAATCTCTTCATTTTAAGTGCATCATTAATTTTATGACAAAATTAACCCAACACCATTAGAGCAACAGGCAAATCTTGATAGACTTTTTTTTTGTTTTTCTTAGACTGTTCTAGTTGATGTTTGATGGGGTCCACAAACAATTTTAACAGTTCCCTAGGTTTTAGCCCTAAGCCTACTATAGTTGATGGGATCTTAGGATCAATGGTGACATTATCATTGCTATTCCTCTGTGGGCATAGTCAATGAATAACACAGCCTGCTGTAATACCTGAAACCTTTCCTGACTGCATAGAACCATCCTTGATGTGTTCACTCTAATAGGGGAAGATTGCTTTCAGGTTTCTGCTTGCAGTATTCTGATAACCTCGCATATTTAATTGTAATTGAGAGTCAAGTAATTTCTACAGGGTGTGCATTTTAATTAGTTATCAAATGAATAGGGAGGCTGTTTGTCTAGATTTTCTTCTTTGTACTAATTAATTGGGAGTCAAGGATCAGGATCCTGTCTTGTAGGGTCCATTGAAGACATTCATTTCTAATAGTTATATATATCCACCTACAAGTAAAGGATTCAGAGTTCATTTTACTTTGCAATAGATGTCATTTATAGGAATGCATAGGCATAGTCCTATAATAATGATAAGACAAATATTTAAAACAATTTATGTTTTCTATTGAAATATTTAAGTTGAATAAAAGTTCATTATTTTCAAAATCTTTAGGTAGGCACAGGATAAATATTTAGGCAATGATTATATCTTAATTGAATTTTGACAAAAATTATGTTGCTGGGAAGTGGTCCCAATCCGGACCCCAAGAGAGGGTTCTTGGATCTCATGCAAGAAAGAACTTGGGGCAAGTCCATAAAGGAAAGCGAGTTTATTAAGAAAGTAAAGGAATAAAAGAATGACTATTCCATAGGCAGAGCAGCAGCATGGGCTACTCAGTTGCTTAATCTTATTGTTACTTTTTGATTATATGCTAAACAAGGGATGGATTATTCATGAGTTTTCTGAGAAAGGCGTGGGCAATTCCTGGAACTGAGGGTTCCTCCCCTTTTTAGACCATATAAGGGTAATTTCCTGACATTGTCATGGCATTCATAAACTCTCATGGTGCTGGTGGGAGTGTATTTTTGTTTGGTTTTGTTTTTGTTTTTTTCTGAGATGAAGTCTTGCTCTGTTGCTGAGGCTGGAGTGCAGTGGTACAATCTCAGCTCACTGCAACCTCTGCCTCCGAGGTTAGAGCAATTCTCCTGCCTTAGCCTCCAGAGGAGCTGGGATTACAGCCAGGCGCCACCATGCCGGGCTTTAATTTTTGTATTTTTAATAGAGAAGGGGTTTCACCGTTTTGGCCGGGCTGACCTCAAACTCACCTGCCTCGGCCTCCCAAAGTGCTGGGATTGCAGGTGTGAGCCACTGCACCCAGCTGGTGAGCGTGTATTTCAGCATGAGAATGCATTATAACTAGTGTATAACCAGCAGTGAGGTCAACCAGAGGTCACTCTCATCACTATCTTGGTTTTGGTGGGTTTTGGCTGACTTCTTTACTGCAACCTGTCTTTTTT
>NW_016814788.1:0-1276 GCF_001698545.2 Rhinopithecus bieti | reverse complement strand
CAGATTCCTCAAAGATAGAGTTTCCAAACTGGCCAATGTAGAGTAAGCTTTAACTCTGAGAAATGAATGCACATATCTGAAAGCAGTTTCTTGGAATGCTTCTTTCTGGGTTTTATTTGAGGATATTTCACTTTTCGCCATAGTCATCAACACGCCCCACAATATCACTTTTTCAGTTTTACAGGAACAGTGTTCAAACACTGCCGTCTGAGAAAGGAGGTATAATTCCGTGAGTAGAATGCACACATCACAAAGCAGTTTCTCAGAAAGCTTCTCTCCAGTTTTTATCTGAAGATATTTCCATTTTCACCATAGTCCTGAATGTGCTCCCGAATGTCCCTTCGTGGATCCATCCATGACGGAGTTTTGAAGGTGCGTAATGTAAAGAAAGAGTTATCTATGTCAGATGAATAAACACAGCAATAAGCAGATTCACAGAATGCTTCTTTCCAGTTTTGTCAGAGGATATTTCCTTTTTCACGATAGCCGTCCATATACTCCCGAATGTCCTTGGTAGCTTTTTCTCGAAAAGAGATTCCACATATCTCTGTGAAAGGAAATGTATAACTCTGTGAGTGGAATGCACACATCACAAAGCAGCTCCTCTCAAAGATTCTCTCCAGTTTCTATCTTAAGATATTTCCGTTTTCAACATAAGCCTCAAAGCGCTCCCGAATATCCCTTCGCAGACTGAACAAAATCAGTGTTACAATACTGCTCAATGAAAAGAGAAGCTTAACTGTGTGAGTGGTATTCACACAACACAGAGCAGTTTTACTGAAAGCTTGCTTCTGGTTTTTACATGAGGGTATTCTTTTTTCAGCATATTCTAAAGAGCGTTCCCAAATGTCCTCTCTCAGTTTCCACAGAAACAGTGATTTCAAACTGCTCAATCCAAACAATGATTTACCTCTATGAGATGAATACACACATCACATCTGAGCAGTTGCTCAGAAAGCTTCTCTCCAGTTTTCATTGGAAGACATTTCCTTGCTCACCACAGGCCTCTGTGCGCCACTTAATATCCCTTGGCAGCTTCCTAAAAGACAGAGTTTCCAAACTGGGCAATTTAGAGTAAGCTTCAACTCTGTGAAATGAATGCACATATCAGAGAGCAGTTTCTTGGAATGCTTCTTTCTGGGTGTTATTTGAGGATATTTCACTTTTCGCCACAGTCTTCAATCCGCTCTGAAATATCACTCTTTTGGTTTTACAGGAACAGTGTTCAAACATTGCCTTATGAGAAAAGACGTATAACTTCCTGAGTGGAATGCAC
>NW_016814787.1:0-1514 GCF_001698545.2 Rhinopithecus bieti | reverse complement strand
AGGGGAGTCCCAAGCAGCTGTGAATCTTTAAATTTAGGAGTTCTGGGCAAAGATGTCCTTGCATTTTGTTCATTCCTAAATAAGCAGAACAGAACTTCTGGGCTTTGTGCTGGAATTTGAACCAACAAAGAGAGGGAAAATAGCAACAGATATAGATACACTTATGTATGTGTGGAAACACACACATATACCTATAGCAAGGAGTGTCCCTCTCTGGCTCTGATTTCTACTCAGATCCAGAACACCAGGAGAAATGATGATCTTTGTCAAATGGGGTGCTCCCATAGTTTCCCAGCATTAAACTACAGTATATATAAATGTTCATAAATGCAGTGATGGAGAGAGAATTGAAAGTCTCTCATTATATTCCAGAATAATTTTTTATGAAGTAGCAGAACATGTGAATAACTTTCTGTGTGACCTTAGGCTAGTCCCTTCCTCTTCCTGAACCTCAGTTTCTTCCCCTCTAAAAGATACAATAGAACTAATGTATATGAGCTTTAAGAGCTGTCTCTACTTTATCAGTTCCTAACTGATTTGACTTTGGGTTTTTTCTCCTGGACCACTCTTATTTTTTATTTTTTTTTATGCCTTCTTGGGGCTACTTGATCTGTTATTGGTCTGCTGTTGCTAGAAATTGTTCTGTGGATGGTAAGACGGTGAGTTGCTTTATATAGTCTATCAAGTGAGAACAATTAGGAAGGCCCCTATGGTCCTAGAAGACTACTTATCATAGTGTCTTTGAGTTTTACTCAAATCTTTACTTTAGAACTATTGTCTCTTACAGAGGGGAGGAAAATGAGGTTCAGAAAGAGGAAGGGACTAGCCTAAGGTCACACAGAAAGTTATTCACATGTTCTGCTGCTTCATAAATAGCAGATCTTACTTCAGTAAGATGATTCAAGTATCTCATTTTTATAAAAATGATTGGGGAACAATGATATTATGTGATTTTTTCCCCCAAAGTAACATATCTAATTAGTAGCAAGGACAGAATAGACCCCAGATCGCTTCACTGTTTGTCTAGAGTAAGGTTTCCCAAAGTGTATTCCACTTAACACAAGTCCCTCAATATACTATGGGTGGAGATAGGGGCATGACCATTCTGTGGTCAAATAAGTTTGGGAAATGCAGCCCTGTCTAAGGAAGCCACAATGTGCATTGAAGACTCTGAGAAATATAGAGTAAGGGAACATATCACTAACATTGTTATAACATTTATGGCTTTCAGAACACTTTCATAACCATTTTTAGGTGTGTACTAGGAGAGACAAGCAAAAATGCATAGAAAGTAGATCATGGGATTGAAAAGGGGATAAGTGTAGCCATATAAACAAAGGGTGGCTGACAGTTGTGGAGGTTCAGCAAAGAGTCCTGAAGTTATTAGAATAAAATTGATGATTTGGGGCCTGGTCATAGTAATCAGATTGCTGAATCTTCATTTTATCTGAATTTACTTAAAGGATAACTCAACTCCTGCAAAGAGAAAGGAAAATAAAATTCTTAAGATATTT
>NW_016814786.1:6132-14204 GCF_001698545.2 Rhinopithecus bieti | reverse complement strand
AGGGCTGCAATAAACATACATGTACATGTGTCTTTATAGCAGAATGATTTATAATCCTGTGGGTATATACCCAGTAATGGGATGGCTGGGTCAAATGGTATTTCTCATTCTAGATCCTTGAGCAATTGCCACACTGTCTTCCACAATGGTTGAACTAATTTACACTCCCACCAAGAGTGTAAATGTGTTCCAATTTCTTCACATCCTCTCCAGCATCTGTTGTTTCCTGACTTTTTAATGATTGCCATTCTAACTGGCATAAGATTGTATCTCATTATGGTTTTGATTTGCATTTCTCCAACGACCAGTGACGATTAGCTTCTATTCAAATGTTTGTTGACCTCATAAATGTCTTCTTTTGAGAAGTTCATATCCTTTGTCCACTTCTTGATAGGGATGTTTGATTTTTTTCTTATAAATTTCAGTTCCTTGTAGATTCTTGTTATTAGCCTTTTGTCAGATGGATAGATTGCAGAGAGTAGATCTTAAATTTTCTCACCACTTGCAAAAAAAGTTACTTTGTGAAGTGATAGATATGTTAATTAGCTTGTTTGTGGTAATTATTTCACAATGTATATGCATATTAAAACATGTTTTATAAAGTATGTTATATACTTTAAACATATACAGTTTTTTTGGTCAATTATACCTCAGTAAAAGTGGGGAAAATCACTGTTGATCATCAAAAAACATCTTTGTGAAAATAAAATAAGCCATAAATCGGAGAATATATTTGCAACACACTAAACTGACAAAATATGAGAACCCAGAAATATACATAATTGTCCTGAATTAAAAAAGAAAAGGACAAACATTTCAATAGAAAATGGGCTAAACATAGGGAGACACAACACAGGATAGGAAACACAAATGTCAAATAAAGGTATGAAGAGACCACAATAAGAAACCTGTTCACAATGAGATACAACCCTCTGAAATGGCTAAAATGAAAAGTCTGACACCATAAAATGTTGACAAGATTTTGGAGCTACTGTGACTCATATATTGCTGGTAAGAGTGTGAAGTATAAAACGACTTTAGAAACTTTTTTGGCAGATTTTACTCCCTCACTCAGCAGTTACACTACTAGGTACTTACGCAAGAGAAATAAAACATTGTCCACACCAAGCTCTGTATAAGAATGGTCCTAGCTATTGTCTTGGCCCTTTTGGGCTGCTATAAAAAATTACCACAGACTGGTTGGCTTAAACATAAAATTAATTTCTCATAATTCTGGAGACTGAAAATCAGAGATCACAGTGCCAGCATGAGCAGATTCTGAAGAGGACTCTTCTCTGTTGCACACTTCTGACTTCTTACTGTGTCCTCACATAGCCAAAAGAAAGCTAAACAGCTCCCTTGGGCATGTTTTATGAGGACACTAATGCCAGTCATGAAGGCTCCACCCTCATGACCCAATTACCTCCTCCAAATCTCACCTCCTAATATTACCACATGGAGGGTTAAAAGTCCAACACATGAATTTTGAGGGGACACAAATATTCAGTCCATAACAGCAGACTAATTAATAAAACATCAAACTAGAAACAGTCCAGATATCCATTAATAGGAAAATAGACAAATTGTCTTCATACAATGGAATACTACTCATCACTAAAAGCAAAGTATCAATGATATATACAAGACATGGACAAATCTCAAAATATAGTGAATAAAAAAATGGCAGACATGAGAGCATATACACTCTATAATTTTATTCATGCTAAGTTCTACAATAGGCAAAACTAATCTATTGTAATAGAAGTCAGATCAGTGGTTACTTCTGGCCCCAGGTGCAGGGACTGGGGAGAGGATTCAAAAGGGATAAAAGGAAACTTTCGGAGGCAATAGACTGTTTTATATCTGGATAGGGATCTGGGTCACACAGCTGTAAGCATTTGTCAAAATGAAAGTACTCTACACTTAAGGGTCTGTGCATTTTACTGCATGTAAATTATTCCCCAATTTTAAAGTCTTNAGGGACTGGGGAGAGGATTCAAAAGGGATAAAAGGAAACTTTCGGAGGCAATAGACTGTTTTATATCTGGATAGGGATCTGGGTCACACAGCTGTAAGCATTTGTCAAAAATGAAAGTACTCTACACTTAAGGGTCTGTGCATTTTACTGCATGTAAATTATTCCCCAATTTTAAAGTCTTATAAATGCTGAAAGTGATTATGTTGCAGAAATAAAAAAAAATCAAAAAGTTACTTGAGGCTTAGGATAAAAATTTCAGTGAAAGCATCATGCACAGATTTTTAAAAAACTGGATCTTAAACAACTTAGAAGAAAATAAAATGTGACTCAAAAAATGGCTCTGGTTTTGTTAAAAAAAAATTATACCAATGACGTGAAGAGTTGAAATAAAATTATTTCATGAAAAAATGAATGAAAGTTCAGTCTCATTAGTCATCAGGAAAATAAAAATTATGTCCTCAATTAGACATCATTTTAAATCTACAGATTGGCAAACATATTTAAGCCTGATAATGTCAGTGTTGGTGAAGTTGTGTAGCTATGAGTATCTTTTATATACTCATAAATATAAAAGTGTATATTAATGTGGTTTTATTTGATAATAATTTGGTATTCATTAGTGATGTTGAAGGTATGTATACCCTATGATCCAATAATTCTACCGTATATATTCTAGAAATACTTATACTCTATGATCCAATAATTCTACCATATATATTCTAGAAATACTACCACATATTTTCTAGAAATACATGTTTAGTAGTTTTTCATCTCTCCCAGAATAAAAGCCCAAATTCTAACAATTACCTAAAAGGTTCTACAGAAACTATTCTGCCCACCCTCTCATTACCTGTCTGACTTCATGTCCTTTAACTCTCTTCTTTGCTTGCTCGCCTCCAACCTCAGAACCTTCCCTGCTGTTTTCTTAACACTCTAGAAATGCTTCTATCTTAGGACTTTTGCATTTGTTGCTAATCTCTGAAACACTCTTCACCAAGAGGAGAATGACTTGCTCCCTCATCTACTTCAGGATTTTACTCAAATATCACTTTCTCAGTAAGCCTTTCCCTGACCAATCTCTTTTAAAATTATACCCTGCCAATACTCCCTAACCCCTTTTCCTGCTCTAATTTTATCCATAGCACTTAGCACCATCTAATATGCTGTTTCCCCCCACTGCAATATAAACTCCATGAAGCCAGACATTTTTGTCTGCTGTTTCACTACTGAAATCCATGGGCCCAGACTAGTTTCTGGTCCATTCTAAGAGCTCAGTGACTCTCTACTGAATGAATCCTTGTGTAACAGTATTGCTTTTTTAATAGACTTTATTTTTAGAGCAGTTTTAGGTTCACAGAAAAACTGAACAGAAAGTACAGAGTTCCCATACACTCTGCCCCCACACATGCATAGCCTCTCCCACCACTAACATCCCTCACCAGAGTGGTGCACTGTTACCATCAACAAGCCTACACTGACACATCATTATCACCCAAAGTCCATAGTTTACATTAGGATTTGCCCTTGATGTTGTACATTCTATGGGTTTCGATACTGTATAATGACATGTATCCTTCATTGTAGTGTTATACAGAATTGTTTCACTGCCTTATAATTCCTCAATGCTCTATTTATCCTTCCTTACTCCAACAGCATTGTTTTATTAGCAAACATCTGGAAACAATCCAAATGTCCATTGACAGGAGAATAGTAAATAAAACATGATGTATTCACACAGTAAAATACTATACAGTTGTAAAAAAAAATGGATCAACTATGACAATATATATCAGCATGAATGAATCTTACAAATATAATGTAAGTTAAAAAAGTCACATAAGAATGCATATGTGATTACATTTACATAAATTAAGACCTGTAAAACTTGAAATGTATTTTTAGGGCTGCATGTGAATTTAGTAAAATTTTAAAGGAAAGAAATGATGATCGACATATTTTAGGATAGTGGCTACCTCAATGTGGGGGTGGGGAGTCAGAGAGGTCAAAAACCTTCTGTTATTGTGATCCCTGGAACTAACTGGGTTCCTGTTCCTTTAGATTCTACCTTTTTAACTGTTCCTTCCATTCCATAGTACACTATTTCAATAAATTCTATTTCTTGCTTTAAATTAATCCTCATATTCAACATATATATTCTGCCTTTACATTTGCTACACAACTGATATGGTGCAGTATTATCTGCTTCTGCATGTAAGATCTCAGAAAGAAAGGAAATACTCAATAAGGCATAAATCCTTTAATTTGTCTTTTGTTGGCCATTATGAATGGTAAAATTATGTGAAATGAGATGGTTTTATCATATTTTCCCTTTGTTTTTGGTCATTGAAACCATCCTACACCACTGCTCGAGTCCCCGGGGCACTGTGAATCATTCAGGATAGTCTTTCAGTTAATTTAGTCTAATTTTGCAGGTGCTTTTAGAAAAAATCAGCTGGCGTGGATAAAATTGCCCCATAGATGCTAGCTAGCCATGATGTTATCAGCTTTTTGAGGGTTTTCAGAATAACAGATGAGATAATAGTAGGTTTTTAAAATCCCAGTTTGGATCTAATTTTGCTGTATTTGACTCCAGTGATTTTGCAGAAGCTGTTATGACTCAGCTCTATCTCTTAAAAACTCCCCTCCCTTCTTCTCTTCCTCCATTTTCTCAGAAAATGAAATCTCTTTCCCTCCTTCTTTCTCTCCCCTTCTTTCTCTCTCACACACAAGAAGAGAAAAGCCAAAACATCATCATATATATAGGGAACATATCTCAAGTCATCCTTGGTGCAACAGAAGAATTGGCTGGAAGCTCAACTTCCAGCCAATTGATGGCAGATTGTAGAAACACATGGTGGGCCTTTGTATTAACCCAGGGGACATTATGCTAAGTGAAATAAGCCAGACGCAGAAAGATGAATGGTATGTGATCTTACTTATATGTGGAATCTTAAAAATGTAAATTCATGAAAGCATAGAGTAGAATGGTGGTTACTAGGGGCAAAGGGGGGCAGGGTGGGGGTAGGGAAAGGGAAGATGTTGGTCAAAGGATACAAAGTTTCAGTTAGTAGAATGAATAACTTCTAGAAATCTAAAGTACAACATGAGGTCTATAGTTAATAATATGGTATTGCATAATTGAAATTGCTAAGAGAACAAATCTTAAGTGTTCTCACCACAAAAAGAAAGATAACTAAGTAAAGAGATAGATACGTTAATCATCTTGATTATCATAACCAACTCTAACCACCTCATTTCACAGATAAGGAAACTAAGATATAAACAGATTTATAGTTTGCCCAAGGTCATATAGCTAGATAATAACTATAAGCTCATGATCTTGGGTCTGCACATGCTGTTCCCATTTTCCAAAAATACGCTTTTTGGGTATCTTTTTTGGCTCCCTCAGATGTATTCTTCTGGAGCAGAGGTGGTCAGACTATGGCCCATGAACCAAATTCAGATAGCAGGCTGTTTTTGTAAATAAAGTTTTATTGGAACACAGCAATGGCCATTCATTTCTTATTGTCCATGGCTGTTTTTGCATCACAGTAGCAAATTTGAGTAATTGTGACAGAGACCATATGGTCTGCAAAGCATAAACTATTTACTACTTGACTGTTTACAGAAAAAGTTTGTCAACCCCTGACCTGGAGACTAAAGTCTGTTCTAACTTAGCTAAACAGAGGCAGTCTATGCCTTCTCTTACCTCTAACCACTAATTGCATGGAATCAGAAGAAACAAAAAAGTTAGGTAAGTGAGGGTGATGACATGTTTTGTGACCTCCTGCCAGAACAGTGAATCCTTGAAATGGCCCTTTTCCAATTAGCCCTTTCCTTGCTTGCCAGCTTCCAAGTCACTCCAGGCTGCTAACACCTCCCCCTACCCACCATTTGCCAGGCCATCTGCATACAATCAGTCTCCTTAGTAATAATTCTAGCAAGAGTTCTGTTCACTCTTAGCCTATCTTCTGATTTTTTAAAGGCTTCTCGTACTTTTTTTTTTTTTTTTTAATCACAAGACATTTTAAAAAACACAGATATTCAAAATGTCATAATATTTCTTTTAATGGAGAAGAGAAGGTGCTTCTTCACAGAAAGCCAGCCTCCAGGTAATGAATTGCTTCATTTGCCTTGTGTCCTGTGGGATATTTTGCACTAAATGCAGAGGTAGGCCTGATGACACTGATCAGTGTCCCAAAGCCTCTGAAAGTTCAAGGGAATATTCCTGTGCCTTTTGCAAGCAGTTGTTTAGTCCTGGCCCCTGACTAGGGAAAGACTTTGGGAGAGGAGTGAGTGAGGATTTAAAGGGCTACATTTAAGCGATAAATGTGTTTTATTCAGGGCCTGTGGCATTCTTTTAGGGATATATAATAAATCTTAATAATGCTTTTAATATTGTTAGCTAATGTTAATTGAGCACTTACTGTCTGCCAAATTATTTGCTACATATTTACCATGGAGAATAGGGATTAGTTTCCTCCACATTTTGTAGGTGGTAAAATTGAGACTCAGAAAATCAGGTGACTTCCCTAAAGTCACACAAGTAATAAGTGATGGAGTCAGAATTTGTACCTAGATTTGTCTGATTCCAATGTCTTTTAACTACTTCACTAGCTGCCTTTTAATGGGAAATATTACAAGACTTTTAATACTAACATGCAGAAGCAAAAAACAATCTTTCTCTGAGGCCAGATGAGTAGCTCCAGGAGGAGTAGTGTGTGTGTGTAAACTCTGTCCCAAAATCTTTTACTGGCTGGTCTTCTACACATAAGATATTCAGATTATAGGCAAAGGTAGGTTGCATTTACAATAGCTGTGATAAATCAATTCCATCACCGTACTCTGAGCATCTGTTACGTGCCAGGAACTGTGTTCTAGTCATCTAGAGATGTCAAAATACAGTTGTCTTTCTCAAGGAGTTTACAGATTGTCTTAGAAGAACAGCTATTGATAATTAACACATTTGTTGAATAAAGGAATGAAGTGTTGTGAATAGTATACTGTCTAAGAAAGACATTTACCTAGCCTCCTAAATCTCCTAGTCCAGTTGGTGAGGAAACCTAGAATGTGCAATTTCACAAAGATCTGAGATAGCCTGATGTGTTAAGGGATTTATAGGTAGTTCCATACTTCGAGGGTGAAAGAGGTGACAAAGAATGTACCTGGACACATTGAGAAAACAAAGAGTGATTTTTTTCATATAACCAGAATTTATTGAGTATAATTTCTGCAGGGCCCTGAAGTGTGATATGTGGGAGGCATGAGAAATAGAAGAAATTGCTGAAGAACCCTACTCTCAAGGTGATAGTCTGCTTCTGGAGAGACAAACAACTAAGGCATGTAAATAAGTATATGCATGTGTGGCCCAAACGGAAAGTTTGAGTCCTGAAGATGTATAAATAAGGGTGTGATCAGTAGAAAAGGTAATTTTGCAGTTGCACATGGAAAGGAAAAGGCTGTTCTAATTAGAAAACATCCAGTGGTTTCCAATGTGTGAGCCATAGACATCTTGGGAAGAGGAAAAGCATTGCATTATTGCAAGGGACCAAGGACGTATTTGAGGACCAAGCACTGTCTGTGGACTGAATAAGTAACATATATGGTTACTTTATGTGGTACCATTGATTAAATAAGTGCATGTCACTTCTGTGATGAATAAAGTACATGGCGATGGGAAAGTATTATTCAGTTCAATCACTATTTATTAGCACAGATTTTCTCAATTAAATGGTATTGGGCAAAGAATAGTTTCACAAACATGTTGTTAAAGGTCTTTAGATTTCTAAAACATTGGAAACCACAGGTTTTAGGGAAGCAGAAGATTAACTGTTTTCTCCATGTTACTGCTTTTGTGGCTCTGGCTGGGTACTGGCCTGATAATGAGATATGGCGAAGAGACAATTGTTGGAATACTGTTTATTATAGCAGCATAGCTGACATGTCACAGGAAATATCTCAGAGGAAAGAACTTTCATGACCAAGTTAATCATAAGCAAACATGAAAGGGAGAATAGCATGATTTTTTTCTTCTAAAAGGTAATATTTTCTCTTGAAGTTGAAGAAAGTGATTCAGAACTCTTTCAAGAACTAA
>NW_016814786.1:0-2004 GCF_001698545.2 Rhinopithecus bieti | reverse complement strand
CCNGGTTTACGCCATTCTCCTGCCTCAGCCTCCCGTGTAGCTGGGACTACAGGCGCCCGCCACCTCGCCCTTTTTAAACAGAAGTTATTTAAATTTGGTAAACTCCCATTCCTCCTGTTTTTTTCAGATTAGAATTATTCAAGATCTCAAAAATATTGTTCTATATTATTAATACAGCTGTGCTGTTTTATCTTTCACATATTGATCTATAATCCATCCTGAAATTATTTTTGTGCATGGTGTAAGTATCATGTTTCACTATTTCCCTATGTATATCCAAGTAATCCAGAACTTCATTTTCCACTGCATTCCAGACCATATTTGTCATTAATCAAGTATTCCACATATGTATTGGTCTGTATCTGGACTTCATATTATGTTTTATTGATCTCTTTATCTATATCAGTCCCAATAACACACTGTCTTAAGTGTTGTGGCTTCATAATAAGTAGTGATTATCTGGTAGTATAAGTGCTCCAATACTGTTCTCTGTTTTCAAGATTGCCTTGACCATTATTGATGTTTTATGTTTCCAATTAAATGTTAGATTTATGTTACTAATATCCACCAAAACATTACAATTTTAACTGGAATTATGATAAATCTGTAGCCAGATCAATTTGGGAAAATCAACATTTTAAAATATTGACTCTCCTAATCCATGACTTTATTTCTCCATTTCAGTCTTATTTAATTTCTACAAATAATGCTTTAGAGTTTTTTAAAATAGAACACCTTTCATTAGGTTTATTCCTAGGTATTTAGTCTTTCTTTTTCTTTTCTCTTTCTTTGTGTTTTCATAAATATTAGCTTTAAAAATCTGTATTTTTATTATTTGTAGATAATATATAGAAATACAATCAATCTGNATGTATTATTGCTTGTGACCTAAACTGTTTTAATTGTTTTATCAGTGAGGAAATAGAGATACTAACATTGAGATACTAAAGAAGGGAATATTAGGAGCAGGGATGGTGATGGTGATAAACTTATGTTAGTGTGTATTTATGTGTATAGGCAAATGTCTAAAACATATAAGGAAAAAGCTGGAGAGTAATCTTATGTACACGGTTTTTACTTCTGTTGTATCTGATTATATGTGGTAGGTGAATAGACATGCAATGGATATGGCTGTTCCAAGTTTTGGCTTCTTATGCTTTTTGACAGTGTGGTTCCTAAATAGTCCGGTATTGAAGGATACCCCGTTTTTCATATCCCTACTTTTTTCCTCATTATCTCTCTCTGCCCACCCCCCAGACACACCTAGTTTCTTTTTCATGTCAATAAAATATTAGTCACACTTTGAATGTTAAGCTTTGTGCAGGTGAGCTTACAACAGAGATATGGGCATGGTGGTGAGGGGGCTGAGTCAACCAAGAAGCCATTATAAGTTCCAGTGTAATATGAAGGGGCATGCATGACCCAAACTTAAACATGACAGTGAATGACCACAAAGTGACACACCTGTTATAATTATTACACAAGTCAATAAAGAACATTACAAGGCCGGGCACAGTGGTTCAAGCCTGTAATCCCAGCACTTTGGGAGGCTGAGGTGGGTGGATCACCTGGGGTCAGGAGTTCGACATCAGCCTGGCCAACATGGTGAAACACCGTCTCTACTAAAAACACAAAAATTAGCCAGGTGTGGGTGGCAGGCGCCTGTAGTCCCATCTACTCAGAAGGTTGAAGCAGGAGAATCCCTTGAACCCAGGGGCGGAGTTTGACATGGAACGGAACCGGCCCCTTCCCCCCCCCCGGGGAAAAAATGGGGCCCCTCCAAAAAAAAAAAAAAAAAAAAAAGAACATTACAAGGCCCCCAAGCCCCGTTTTACTTCCTGTATTCATTATCCCCGTCGGCTTCCCCAGAGATAACCACTATCCTGATTTCTAACCACATAGATTAGACTTGCATGTTTTGAATTTTATAAAATTTGTGTCATCTAGTCTGTACACTCTTTTATATGGATTATTTCATTCAACATAATGTTGATAATATTCTTA
>NW_016814785.1:0-442 GCF_001698545.2 Rhinopithecus bieti | reverse complement strand
TATATACACACATACACACAAATATACATATACACACATATATATACACACATACACACACACATATATACATATACACACACACATATATACACACATACACACACATATATACATATACACACATATATACACACATACACACACATATATACACATACACACACATACACACACATACACACATATACACACACACACACACACAATTTTTCTTTTTTTTTTTCTTTTTTTTTTTTTTTAGGGGGGGGGTTTTCCCTTTTGCCCAGGCCGGGCTTAAAATCCCAGACTCAAGCAATCTTGCTGCCTCGGCCTACCAAAATGCTGGGATTACAAGCGTGAGCCACCATGCCCAGGCCTACATTCTTTTTTCTTCTTCTTCTTTTTTTTTTTTTAGACAGAGTGGTGCTCTGTTGCCCTGGCTGGAGTGCAACGACACGAT
>NW_016814784.1:5610-13157 GCF_001698545.2 Rhinopithecus bieti | reverse complement strand
TTGATTCAGCAGGTTGGAAATTCTTTTTATAGAATCTGCGAAGGGACACTGGGAACCCATTGATTCTTATGGGGAAGAACAGAATATTCTAAGTTGAAAACTAGAAAGACACTATCTGTGAAACTGCTTGGTAACATGTGGATTCATCTCACAGAGGTAAACTGTTCTTTTGATTCAGCAGGTTGGAAAAAATCTTTGTAGTATCTGCAAAGGTACATTTGAAATCCCATTGAAGCCTATTGGGAAAAACAAAATACCCCTAGGTAAAAACTAGAAAGTGTAGGGAGACCCCCTGAAACTGTTGCTACAGAATAAAGGAATGAAATTTTCTTAATCACTGTAAATAAAATATTGAATACAGGATTGTTGCAAAGACAATATGTGGTTGGACTGCACGTGATGTGCTTCCCACTGCAGAGAGCCTATAAAATGTCATGCAGATCTGGAGGTTTCACATCACCAAGATTCCTATCCCAGAAAAGCAGATGTTCATAGCTCTGGGAATGGAACATGACCCTTGTGGAGAGCGTATAAATGGATGCATGAGGGGTGCCTGTTCTCATGGATAAGAGACAGCTATAAATGCCCTTATCTTACCGTGGCTCTTCTAGGCCTCTTTAGGGTTAAAACCTACTCTATTCTGAGAATTTGTGGTCTAACCATTTGTCCAGTTTCACGTCCTGTTTCTATTGATTGCTTGCAACCAGCTTCTGCTGCAGTTATTGCTGATGATTAGTATCTTACAAAACGTAGGTTATGGGTAGAATTTGTTCCTATTTTATGGCTCTGCTAAACTGCTGATGCACACACTATATTGTAAAAGCTTATCTTTTGTAAACCTATGCTTTGGATGTCAAGAATTTACTTCATCCCCATGTGATCACCTCACTGCAGAATCATATGATCCCAAACCCCTCACTGTTTCTCCCCCTCCCTCACTAAACGTGATAATAAATGCTGCTATATCCATTGAATTGGTGGCATTGCAAGACCAGAAGGCAGTGAACACCTGGACCCAGCTTTCTCACTATTTTGTGTGTGTCTCTTATTTCTCGACCTGCCAATCCACCTTGGGACAAAGAGAACCCTGTTCTATTGTGGGCTGCTGGCCAACATCTGACGTGGCCTTCTTCGTTCCCTGGCTCAGTGCACTGCGAGTGTGGTTCCTGATGACCAGTCTGTGGTCTCAACGTAAGGTCTCTGGTTACGTGTTTTTCCAACTTTCCCCTTTTCTGCAGATTTGTCAACGACTATTATTCCAGGGCAAGTATGGGACAATCGCAGTCTAAACTTCTTTTAAAACAGGGTGGAATTAAGGCTGATTCTCATAACTTAATGCTCTTATTTCAGACTATAGAAAACCATTGTCCCTGGTTTCTAGATAAAAGTTCTATGGACCTTTTGGTTTGGGACCAAGTTGCTGCTGTGCTCTGCCAACTTATGAAAGATGGTGTTTTTCTTCCTATTTCTGTTTGGACTGATTGGGCTCTTATTTGTTTTGCTTTACTTCCTTTTCAGTCTGGTGATCCCTTACAACTGCCACAAGTTAATGCAGATGGTGAGCCGCTTCCTTTACCTCATGTTCCTGATCCCCATCTTAGTCCTCCTTCTGAGTATGAGGAAGAATTCTATCTTTCCTTGCTTTCTCCCCCTGAGGAGGAACCTGGAGATGATTCCCTCCCACCACCTCCTATGTCTGAACCTATATATGCTAACAATTCTTCTTCTAAGCCGTTGCCCTCTGTGTCAGAAGAGGACTTGTGGCATTCGTCTGAGTCACCTGTTTCTCATTCTTCTTGTCCTTTTGGACCCCTGCCCTCTGTTAAGCCTACTGTTTCTTTCAATGCTCTGGGACCCCTTCTTTTGGAGGCTTGGAGGCTTGGAATACCATGTCCCCCCAGTTCACATCCTGGCACCCTCACTCTCCTCTTCTCTTTTCCTCTGCCTCATCTAGACCTATCTGTACCTCAATTCAAGAGGCGATGTATAGAGCTAGGGCGGCTGGTAGCTTGGATGCCAGACAATTCCCTATAGCCATGGCACCTAAGACCAAAGGCACTGGCAAAGGTGAAAAGGAACTTCTAAAGGTAGGAAATAGTATAAACCTTTTTCTTTACAATTACTTAAATATTTTAAAGCAGTTTGTGATCAGTGTGGACCAAACTCTCCCTGCGTTATGACTGTTTTACATTCTCTTACCGCTGTAAACAACTTGTTCCTATTGATTGTAATCTGTTAGCTCGTGCTTCCCTTACTCCTTCCCAATTTTGGCAGTTTAAAATTTGGTGGTCAGAGGAGGCCATGATACAAGCATCCATTAATTCTGAAAATAGGGAGGAAGGTTCTTATGATATGCTTATGGGGACTGGTGATGTATGGAATACTCCTACACAACAATTGGAATATACTCTGCATATACTGACTCAGGTTACACAAGTATGCCTTTGGCCTTGGGAGCGTATTCAGGATATAGGCAAAGCTCCTTTATCTTTTAGTGCTATTAAACAAGGCCCCTCTGAACTGTATCCTGACTTTGTGGCACTATTAATGGATGCCACTGAAAAGGCTATTTCTGATACTAGAGCCAGAGGTGTAGGCATTCGACTTATGGCTTTTGAAAATGCTAATACTGAGTGTGAGGCTGCCATCTGGACTTTACGTCGTAAAACTGAAAATATTCCTGATGATGCCATAATTCCTTCTTATATCCATGCTTGGGATGCAATTGAATCTGAAATTCATAAAACTGTACTTATGGCACAAGTTATGACTTCTTTTCTAAAAGCAGCCACTGTTAATCCTAATATTCCTCCCACAGAGGTGCCTAATACTTTTCCTGGTACTTGTTACAAATGTGGTGGAGTAGGACACTTTAAAAATTCCTGTCCTTTACTCAATTTGAATCCTCCACAAGCCAGTACTCAAACTCAAAATACACAAAAGGCCCCTGCTACTGTGTGTCCATGATGCAAAAAGGGTAAACTTTGGAAGAAATCTTGTCACTCTAAATTTGATATCAGTGGCAACCCACTTCCACCTTTAAACGTGGCCGAGAACACAGTTAATTCCATCCTGTTTCAGGGAAATGGGAGGAGGGAGCAGCCTCAGGCCCCAATCCCAACTGGGGCCCTGCTGTTTTGATTCACCCTCCCAGCTACAACCTCTATAGCACACCGGCTATGCCACAGACCCAGAGGCAAACTATTCCACAAACACTGCCTCATAATCAATATCCAATACCCAATACCAGCCAGTCTTTTCTCTTGTCCCAGTACAATGCTTATCCCCCTCTACCACATGAGGGTGCTCAATAGACTTGTGTAGTATCCTTCCTTTGTCCTTACTCCCTGGGGAACAGCCTGTCTTAGCCCCCACTGGAGTTAAAGGACCATACATGAAGAGTCTCCCCCACCAATTCCTTTACAATGGATGTGTGACTCACCTGCTTGGGTAGAGCAGTGGCTGCTGTCCAAACACCAGTTGAAAGCTTTAACTGAGATTGTTAATGATTTTCTAAAATCAAACATAATTGAGCCCTCTTTGTCTCCATGGAATTCTTCAGTGTTTGTTGTACAAAAAAAGTCAGGGAAATGGAGAATGGTAACAGATTTAAGAGGTATTAAACCCATGGGAGTGCTGCAACCTGACATGACATGCCCCCCCTTTCCATGATTCCTAAGACTAGACCTCTAATTATTATTGACTTCAAGCACTGTTTTTTTCCATATTCCCCTAGACAAATCAGCTTGTGGAAAGTTTGCTTTTACTATAGCATCTATAAAATACTCAGGTCCTGCAGCTAGGTTCCAGTGGAAAGTTTTACCTCAAGGAATGATTGACAGTCCTACTATTTGTGAGTTGTTTGTCAGCACTATATTACAACCTATCTGACAGGCCTTCCAGGATAATTACATTCTTCATTATATGGATGATATACTGATTGCTGCTCTTACTAAAGAAAAATTAATTCATTGGTTTACATCTTTAAAAATCAGTCATTGCTAATGCAGGACTCTACATTTCTCCTGACAAAATTCAACAAGTTACCCCATATCTTTACTTAGGAATGCAAATCAAAATTCTGTCTATTAAGCCTCAAAAGTAAAACTTTGTGCATACAATTAAATAACTTTAAATGGTTTTCAAAAATTAATTGGTGACATTAATGATTTTAGACCAACTTTAGGAATACCTACCTACACGCTTTCCAATTTATTTGCTACCCTATCAAGAGATCCAGATTTAAATAGCCCTTGCATTCTTTCTGAACCAGTTAAACAAGGGTTGGCTTTTGCAGAACAAAGGGTGAGAGAGGCACAGGTATTCCATACAGATTCAAACCGACGATTACAATTTTTAGTTTTTCCTACTATTCACTCTCCAACAGGACTTATAGGACAAAATGATTCCTTAATTGAATGGGTGGTTCTCCCAAATTCTGCCTCTACAACTCTTTCAATATATCTTGATCAAATTTCTACATTAATTGGATTAGGATGACAACATATTGTTAAAATTTCTGATATTGATCCTAATGTTATTATGGTCTCTCTGTCAAAAAATGAAGTGAAAAATGCCTTTCCTACACCCCATGTTTGCAAACTAATTTGGCTGATTTCATTGGCGCAATAGACAATCACTTACCCAAGTCAAAATTCTTCCAGTTTTTACAAAATACTTCTTGGAGTCTGCCAAAACTTTTTCGTCTTTCTCCATGAGAGGGAGCTATTACTGTTTACTGACGGATCTAGTAATGGAAAGGCTGGATATGTAGGGTCAAAAGATAAAGTCATTTCTACTCCTTACACCTCTACTCAGAAGGCTGAATTATTTCCTGTTACTACAGCATAGCAAGATTTCAATCAGCCCCTTAACATTGTATCTGACTCAGCTTATGTTGTTCATGCTACCAAAGCCATAGAAACAGCTATTATAAAAAATATCGCTGACACAAATCTGTCCTTTCTGTTTTCTTCGTTACAACAAGTGGACAGAAATAGAAATCACTTCTTTTTCACGACTCATATCTGTTCTCATACCAGCTTGCCTGGACCCTTATCCAAAGGTAATCAAAAAATAGATGCTCTTGTTTCCCTAGCCTTCTCTGATGCCACAGAGTTTCATCAGCTTATTCATATCAATGTGTCAGGACTTAAACATAAATATTATCTTGGTTGGAAACAGGCAAAGCATATCGTCCAACACTGCTCTCAGTGTCAGGTTCTTGTTCTACCTATACAGTCTCCCAGTGTTAATCCTCGTGGTCTTTCTCCTAATGTAATCTGGCAAATGAATGTTACCCATGTTCCTTCTTTTGGGAAATTAGCTTATGTTCATGTGTTGGTAGACACCCTTTCAAACTTCATCTGGGCTACTTGTCAAACCAGAGAAGCTGCTTCTCATGTTAAAAGACATTCGTTTTCTTGTTTTGCAGTTGTGAGGTTTCCAAGTGAAATAAAAACAGACAATGGCCCTGCATATTGCAGGAAGGCTTTCAAAATTTTTCTCGATCAATAGCATATTAAACCTATTACTTGGAATTCCCTATAATCCACAAGGTCAAGCCATTGTAGAAAGGAGCAACAGGACATTAAAATTACGATTACTTAAACAAAAAACGGAAAGTGATAAGGAGTTATCCACCCCACACATGAAATTAAATTTGGCATTGCTAACGTTAAATTTTCTTAATACCTCTAAATCCAGTTCTGTCACTGCTGCTGAAAAACATTTCTCTGCTAACTTCTGTAACGTAAATCAAGGGTGGAAAGTATGGTGGAAAGATACTCAATCCAGTAAATGGTCAAAGGCACTATTCTTACTTGGGGAAGAGGTTATGCTTGTGTCTCCCCAGGTGAACATAAATCTCCCGTTTGGTTCCCCATTAGACACTCGAAAGTGTGCCCTGAAGATGTACGTGATCAAAAGACGGAAACAACTACTGAAAAGACGATGCAACAGGAGTTAGCTGAGACCCCCAGTCAACAAAATGATGAGGACAACCACTCTCCTACAACACACAATTCAGTCAGCCATCCCAAACAATTCATCTGCGGCAATTCAGTTTTGACTCAACCTCTGCCTACTCCTGATGAAGCTGATTCTCCTGCCTCCAGTCACTCCACAGACTGTTAAGAACTATACTTATTGGGCCTATGTTCCTTTCCCCCACCCACCTTATCAGAGCTATGACATGGATGGATGCTCCTATTGAAGTTTATGCTAATGATAGCATTTGGATGGCTGGTTCCATAGATGATCATTGCCCCACTCAACCTTCCAAAAAAGGTATCCCATTCAATATGACTCCAGGTTTTAAATATGTACCTCCCTGTTTAGGACCAACAGAAGGATGTCTCCCATAAGATACTCAGACCTGGGCAGTTACATTACCACCTGGTCATTCTGTTCCCCCTTTGGACATTTAGTCTCAGGACTCTCTCTAAATCCTTTTAGACAATATAAAACAGGAATTGCTGATTATATCCAAACCTCAAAATTCAAACCTGTAGAACCTGCATGCCCTTGTCTTCCCACACTGAAAAGCTAATATGGAATTATTGTATCAGTCCTGAATGAATAGTTTTATTTAACTCTTCTGGCTATACTATTATAGATTGGGCCCCAAAAGGACATCTTACTAATGATTGTTCGCGAAGTCAAAGAGACTCAACATTTTCTTTATGATATCACATATCAAGAACGTAGTGACAATTGTCTCATATTATATCATAGGTTTAACTCTGTCTTTCCTTTTAAGTGGAAAGGGGCAGGAATTGCACCTCTTAAACTCAGACTTAGCATTTACCATTTAGGACCTGAGCATTTGGAATTACGGAGATTTACCTTTGCCACGACAGACATGAGAGTTTGGGCCAGAGAAAGTGTTATAAGTAAATCTACCACATCACCTCTACAACTTAGAAAACAAATCGATTCACATTATTATTCAAGTACAGCAGAAAACATAATAATGTCTCTTGTTAAAAGGTCAATTCAAAAATGGGATAATGAGGACTATGAAGATCAATACGCCCCTGTTTATAATTCACATTTCCCAACCCCTAAGCAGTTTTTTCCCCCTATGGCACGTCCCCAAAGAAGAGCAACATCTCAAAACATTTGTACTGTGTACATGGAATCTAACAAAACAGTACCTCTTAAAAGCTGGGTTAAACTCTCATGTATGTTGTTGGTAGGAAAATGCATATTAGTTTAGAGACTAATATTATTACCTCTACTGATTTTTATTTGTATACTTGTGTTGATTTGTCCTTTAATCAACATCATAATGTTCTTATTATTAGGACTAGAGAAGGCATATGGTTCCCAGTAGTCTTACATTGTCCTTGGGAACCTTCTCCTTCTATTCATGTTATTAACAATATTTTACAAAACATTTTAAAATGAAGTAGTTTCTTTATTTTCACCTAATTGCAGTAATTATGGGGTCTAAATGCTGAATCAATAGAAAGTGCATGTCTGTGAGATCAATCAAAACATTAAAAAAGCAGTTTCACATATAGCTTCTTTCTAGTTTTTATCTG
>NW_016814784.1:0-3006 GCF_001698545.2 Rhinopithecus bieti | reverse complement strand
GTTGAATATTGGCCCCCACTCTCTTCTGGCTTGTAGAGTTTCTGCTGAGAGATCCGCTGTTAGTCTGATGGGCTTCCCTTTGTGGGTAACCCGACCTTTCTCTCTGACTGCTCTTAACATTTTTTCCTTCATTTCAACTTTGGTGAATCTGACAATTATGTGTCTTGTGATTGCTCTTCTCGAGGAGTATCTTTGTGATGTTCTCTGTATTTCCTGAATTTGGATGTTGGCCTGCCTTGCTAGGTTGGGGAAGTTCTCCTGGATAATATCCTGCAGAGTATTTTCCAACTTGGTTCCATTCTCTTCGTCACTTTCAGACACTCCAATCAGACGTAGATTTGGTCTTTTCACATAATCCCATATTTGTTGGAGGCTTTGTTCATTCCCTTTTACTCTTTTTTCCTCTTAACTTCTCTTCTCGCTTCATTTCATTCATTTGATCTTCAATCACTGATACTCTTTCTTCCAGTTGATTGAGTTGGTTACTGGAGCTTGTGCATTTGTCACATAGTTCTCCTGTCATGGTTTTCATCTCTATCAGTTCGTTTCTGGACTTCTCTGCATTGGTTATTCTAGTTATCCATTCTTTTTTCAAGATTTTTAGTTTCTTTCTGCTGGGTTCATAGTTCCTCCTTTAGCTCTGAGAAGTTTGGTCAACTGAAGCCTTCTTATCTCAGCTCATCAAAGTCATTCTCCATCCAGCTATGTTCCATTGCTGGCGATGAGCTACATTCCTTTGGAGGGGGAGATGTGCTCTGATTTTTTGAATTTCCAACTTTTCTGCTCTGCTTTTTCCCCATCTTTGTGGTTTTATCTGCCTTTGGTCTTTGATGATCGTGATGTACTGATGGGGTTTTGGTGTGGGTGTCCTTTCTGTTTGCCAGTTTTCCTTCTAAGAGTCAGGACCCTCAACTACAGTTTGGAGTTTCCTTGAGGTCCACTCCAGACCCTGTTTGCCTGGGTATCAGCAGCGTAGGCTGCAGAAGACAGAATATTCCTGAACAGCGAGTGTTGTTGTCTGATTCTTCCTGTGGAAGCTTCGTCTCAGAGGTGTACCCAGCTGTGTGAGGTGTGAGGTGTCAGTCTGCACCTAGTGGGGGATGTCTCCCACTTAGGCTACTCAGGGATCAGGGACCGACTTGAGCAGGCAGTCTGTCCATTCTCAGATCTCAACCTTCATGCTGGGAGAACCACTGCTCTCTTCAAAGCTGGCAGACAGGGACATTTACATCTGCAGAGGTTTCTGCTACTTTTTGTCTGGTTATGCCCTGTCCCCAGAGGTGGACTCAACAGAGGCAGGCAGGCCTCCTTGAGCTGCTGTGGGCTCCACCCAGTTCGAACATCCTAACAGCTTTGTTTACCTACTTTAGCCTCAGCAATGGAGGGCGCCTCTCCCCCAGCCTTGCTTCTGCTTTGCAGTTAGATCTCAGACTGTTGTGCTAGCAATGACGGAGGCTCCGTGGGCATGGGACCCTCTGGGCCAGGCGTGGGATATAATCTCCTGGTGTGCTGTTTTCTAAGACCCTTGGTAAAACACAGTATTAGGGTGGAAGTTTCCCAATTTTCCAGGTGTTATGTGTCTCAGTTTCCCTTGGCTAGGAAAAGGAATTCCCTTCCCCCTTGCACTTCCCAAGTGAGACGATGTCTTGCCCTGCTTCACCTCTTGCTGGTTGGGCTGCAACCACTGACCAGCAGCAAGTGTCCAGTATGCCCCAGTGAGATGAACCCAGTACCTCAGTTGAAAATGCATAAATCACCCTTCTTCTGTGTCACTGACCCTGGAAGCTGTAGGCTGGAACTGTTCTAATTCGGCCATCCTGGGAGTTCCGGAAACACCCCTTTTAAAGAATCATTGACGTGACTTTTGAAAGCCCATTGAGACTTATGAGAAAAAACTGAATATCCACAGATAAAAGCTAGAAAGAAGTTATGTGTGAAACTGTTTGGTGGTGTGTGGATTTATCTTACAAAGTTAAAACTTTTTTGGTTTAGCAGGTTGGAAATACTATTTTTGTAGAATCTGCATGGGGACATTTGGGAGCCAATTGAGGTCTATTTGGGAAAACTGAATATGACCAGATAAAAAATTGAAAGATGCTATCTGTGAAACTGGTGGTGACGTGTGGATTCATCCCATAGAGAAAAGCCTTTCTTTTGATTCAGCAGGTTGGAGACACGCTTTTTGTAACGTCTGTGAAGGGACTTTACATAGCCCATTGAGGCCTAAGGAGAAAACCAAATATCCCCAATAAAAGCTACAAGGTAGGTATCTGCGAAATTGCTTGGTGATGTGTGGATTTATCTACCGGAGTTAAACTTTTCTTTTGATTCAGCAGGTGGGAAACACTTTCTTTGTAGAATCTTAGAAGGGATATTTCACAGCCCTTTGAGGCTTATGGGGAGAAATGGAATGTACCCAGATAAATACTAGAAGGAAGCGATCAGTGAAACTGCTTGGTGATGTGTGGATTCATCTCACAGTGTTAAATTTTTATTTTTTTTTTGATTCAGCAAGTTTGAAACATTCTTTTTGTAGTATCTGCAAAGAGACATTTTTGAGCCCATTGATGTCTATGGATAAAAACTCAGTATCTCCCGATATAAACTAGAAAGAAGCTATCTGTGAAACTGCTTGCTGATGTCTGGATTCATATTATAGAGTTAAATGATTCTCTTGACTAAGCAGGATGGAAACACTTTTCTTACAAATCTGCTAAAAGACATTTCGGATCCCATTGAGGCCTATGGGGAAAAAAATGAATACCTAACTACAAAAACAAGAAAGATGCTTTCTGTGAAACTGCTTCTAGGTGTGTTGATTCATCTCACAGAGATGAACCTTTCTTGTGAATTAGCAGGCAGAAAATACTCTTTTTGTAGAATCTGTGAAGGAACATTTAAGAGTCCCTTGAAGCCTAATGCAAAACGACTAAAAATACCCAGATAAAAACTAAAAAGAAGCTATCTGGGAAACAGATTGGTGATGTTTGTATTTATCTCACAAAG
>NW_016814782.1:0-1272 GCF_001698545.2 Rhinopithecus bieti | reverse complement strand
TACCAAGTAGGGGAATTATAAAGCAGAGTAAGAGAATTAAAATAAAAAGTGGTCAGGTCAAGGCTCCCTGAAAAGATGACATATGAGCTGATACTCATACGAATGGAGGGAGAAGAGAAAGATATACAAAGAACAGCAGGAAAGAGGATTGGTCTAAGTGAACAATCAAATATAAAGGGCCTGACACTGAAGCTCACGGTAAGTGGATGCAAAGCAAGGAAGTCAGTGTTATTGAAAAGCAAAGAATAACAAGAATCAATCTGTATTGGCAACCGGGAGTGGGACTGTATTCAGTCTTTTGCTACTTGAAAGAGTTTTCTATTTTCTGACTTGTAAGAGGATACGTCTAAATTAGATATTAATGCATAACAACTACTCTAATACTTATCAGCCTAAATCAACAACTATTTATTATTTTCTTTTAAGTATATGGATTGGCTAGGCAGTTCTGTTAAATTGTTCTTGTCTTTGTTGAACTAGGCTGGGTTTCCTCATACCTATGCAGTCAACTCATGAATTGGCTGGGCCTAGTTGGTCTTGGATAGCCTTTTCCAGGAAGATTCAGCTCTCCTCGAAATATCTCTCACGTTCCTCCAACAGGATAACCTAGGCTAGTTTTCAGAGCAGAAACAAGGGTTATAGAGCCAAAACAAAAATACACAAGTGCTTTTAAGGTTTTTGCTTGTATCAAGTTTGATTTTGTCTTGTTGGCAATGGCAAATTGCACAGCCAAACACAGAGTCAGTGTGGAAAGGAAGGCACAAAGAATGTAATCAGGTGTGATATAAAATCATAAAATTGGGCTATTAGCTCAATCAATCTACCAGTTCTCCATTCTGTTCTCAGTTATTTCTTGTGTCTTCAACATGCAAAACAAGATCATGGTATCCAAGGATCTCAAAAGATTCTGATGAACATGGCATCAGGCTTGGAGTCCAGAACTTTGTGGTCCATCTCAAACCTGGATATGTTTTTCTGATAGTTCCTCAGTTTATTGTTCTCTATGGCTTTTGACTGTGCTCTTCAGACTAGCCACCCTTTTCCATTGGCCACTTCTGAAAGAGTATTAAGAAATAATCCCACCGGGTGCGGGGTCTCACGCCTGTAATCCCAGCACTTTGGGAGGCCGAGGCGGGCGGATCACAAGGTCAGGAGATCGAGACCATCCTGGCTAACACGGTGAAACCCCGTCTCTACTAAAAACACAAAAAACTAGACGGGCGAGGTGGCGGCACCTGTAGTCCCAGCTACTTGGAGGCTGAGGCAGGAGAA
>NW_016814781.1:0-209 GCF_001698545.2 Rhinopithecus bieti | reverse complement strand
CACGGCGCCCGGCCAAGTTACTTGACTTCTAATGCCTCAGTTGGCTCACAAAATGCAAGACACTAATAATCCATATATACAGAGGGATACATATATATCCATATATAATCCATATATATGGATTAGTATCTTATATAATCCCTATATATCCTATGTATACACACACATATCCCTATATATATCCCTATACATATATATAGAGAGAGATA
>NW_016814780.1:3372-7892 GCF_001698545.2 Rhinopithecus bieti | reverse complement strand
TAGAAATTACTGTCAGTAATGATAATCAAGACCTCTGTCTTCAGAATACCCAAATATGTGTAATAACTTGTGGTTGGCACAGATTAAAGTTGTCCACATGTAGCCTTAATGTCATTGGTTAGAGAAGTGTAAAGTTTAGAAATACGTGAGTTCTGTTCAACTCATGACAATGGAAACAATAGAATAAATGTGAAGAGCAGAAGAAATGAAATATTAGCTCTAAAAATGGAAATTACTAAAATAGGAAAACTAAACAGATATGGTTATCAAAGCAAAATTTGTTTTGGAAAAGATTAATGAGATACATACACTTCTGGCTAGACTGACCTACAAAAAAAGAGAAAAAAACAATATTTTTATAAGATGGGGTTACTATGAAAGATAGAAATACAAATGTAAACACTAAAAGTTCAAATTTCCTAAATGCAAAAGGTAATAAAAGCTGCAAAGATCAACCAAAAAAGAACAAAACAAGAGGAAAAATTATAGCACAAATTAATATGATGAATTAAAATATGTCAGTCAGATTAATAAATACGAACAGGTTAAACTCACCTGTTTAAAAAAATTGTTTTCAAATTGGCACATAAAGCAAACACAACTCTATACTGTATATAGAGAAATGTCAAAATGTAAGGATTCCAATAATCTAAAATAGAGATATGAACACGTATTTACCATTAAAATGGAAAAAATAAGAAAACAGAAACTTGCAATCCTGTCATCAAATTAGAATTCAGGATAAAAAGTAATAAATGAGATGGAGAAAGATACTTCATAGTGCTGAAAGTCACAATCCAAATTAAAGATAAAATAGTTATGAATATGTACCAAATAATAGCAATTACCTATATAAAGTAGGAACTATAGAAAGTGCAAAGAAAATAAATAGAAATGCATAATTGATGGAAGATTTCAACACACTACTCTCAGTACAAGACAAGTAATGTGGACCATTAATTAATTAATTAATAAGCTAAATTGCAAAACCAATAAGGCATCCTAGACACCATATACTGATAATAGAAAATATGATTTCTTCTCAAGAACACATTTAACTTTTTCAAAAATTTATGCTATATTACAGCACTCTCCTAAATGATCAATGGGTTTCATAAAGTACAAATATTACAAACCAAACTATATATGTAATCACAGTGCAATAAAACTAGAAATTAAGTTATGAGCCATAAACAAAACAAAATAAAAAGATCCTTCCACCTGGACATTTAAAAGCCTTCTGTTAAACAAATCTTGGTGCAAACATAGACATACACACAAACTACAGAATCCCTGAAAAATAATAGTAATGAAAGCCCTACATACTAGAATCTATGGGATACATTTAAAGCAATGATCAGAGGAAATTTACAGTACTAAAAACCTACATCAATAAAAATAAAAGAATGAAAACAAAGTAATTAAATTTCTTACTCAAAAAAGTAAGAAAAAGAAAGTAAACCAAAAGAAAGTAAAGAAATAATAAAGATTAAATTAGAAATTAGTGAAGTAGAAAACATAAAGATAGTTAATTAATTAACATCATGTATTTTAAAATCCAAAAAAGAAAACAAATCACTAATTTGAAAATCAAGCAAATAAGAATTAACAAGAGGGAAATAATTATTGCTACAAAAGGAAAAATTGTAAGAATCTACTTCGTACACACTTTTGCAAATAAACTTGAAACCTAGATTATGTGGATAATTTTAAGAAAATACAGTTTATAAAACTGACCTGGTAGAGATAGGAAGCTTAAACAGACCAATTTACATCATAAAAATAGAAAAAGTTATCAAGAAACTACTCCTCGTAAAAGTGCCTAGTTCAGGTGGTTTCACAGAGCAATTTTACTATACTTTTACAGGACAGATAGTCCTAATGAGACATGCATTTAAAATGAAGGAAAATGTCCAATTTTTTTATGAAGCAAGTAGAACGCTGGTCCCATAAAAAATTACTGGATCAATATCACTCATGAATATTAATACAAAACCTCTAAATAAAATATTTAACAGAGCCCAAAGTCATACTATCATAGTATATAAAAAAGTTATACACCATAACCAACTGGAGTTTTTGCCAGGAATGCACTATACTTTTATATTATGTATTCTGCATTCTACAATGTGTTTAAGATCTGTGTCAGGTAAGAGAGCTACAGAGCTCAGCTTGCTATCAGGTGATTTGCCTGTAGTTGTTCTTTTCTTGAATTTTAATTACCAGTGCCTACCCCAAGGTCCAAATTTTCTTCCAAATCTCAGTATGAATCACAATTAAAATTCAATTATTTCATGACTGCTGTCCTGAGATACGAGTCTCTAAAATTTGGCAACAGTGAGATTTCTCAAAAGGCATCAGTTATAATAATTATCAGAAAATTAAGTTTATTCATTTCAAAGCAAGTTTTTAAAGATCTCCATGCCAAAGAAAGACTGGGAGTAATTGAGTTGCTATGTGGTTAGGAACATTATCTTATCTTATAAATATTGGACTAAAATGGAAAGTGTTACGAAAATATACTTTCATTTAGTATAGTCCTTGGACTGCTTTTTGAAGAATGTATCTAAGTCTTAGGATCTAACATCATCAACAAATTAAACTGGAAATATTCTAAACAAACATCACCCTAATTAGATATCTGATCAACTGATAACTTTGAAGCTTTATTGTTCATTTTCTTGGGAGGTATAATAAAAATTTGTTGATTTTCAAGAGTTGTACCTATGATATGGCGAATCACAGCAAATGTGTTCTAATTCAACAATTTGGAGTCCTATTTGTTGCTGTTTGCTGAACAATAACTTTGGAAGTAGGTTGGAAGTTAGTGGAAGAGGTGATTTAACCTGGTGAATTTAATAAGATTTAATAAGAATTTAATAAGATTTATACACGTAATCAGTTATCATACCTACCACCAAGCTTACCACAAACCAAAGCATGATTCGTAGGACTACATGTTTTCCATTTTTATATGAGCCCATTAGGATGGTTTTTGGTGACCTAATTTCCCTTCAGAGTTGTTCTTGATGTTACCATAAATCTACTTTTATCTATATAATACCACTGGGCACAGAGGGAAACGGAATAACCACTGTAGTTAGCCCAAAGACAATCACCCCTGAAAAATGACTCTAGAATCACCCAGTCACATAAAGATTGCTCTACATCTTGACATTTGCTGCAAATTTCTGCAACAAACTTGGAAATAAGTTAACAATTGAACTAATCTGCATTGCTCTGATTAGTGGTTCATCCTAGTTGAGTATAAAATAAGGCAAAATGGCAAAAGGTGAAGTCACACAATATTCATTTGTCTCTGTGGATAGCTTGTTTGTGCTTATAAAGTAAAAACAATAAATATTTTTGACCACTAACTGACAGATACAATGCCAGACAGGTTGGTACGCAAGCTTTATCTCTTGGGTTGAAAACTATTTACTTATGTTAAATGATTCCTGTAATGGACATTGGTGTTCCTAAGATCCCTTCGGTCTGATTTTTTTTTTTTTATGATTCTGGGCAACCCTCTTTCAGCCTTCATATACTTTTCTTCCAATATTTGACAACCAAGAGACTCCTTGGGATCTGAAATCAGTTTGTTGCAAATCGTCTTGTTGCCTGGGAGTTTACTTCCCCTACCCACTTCTCCAGGGGGGCCTTGGCAAGTGACAGGTTTGTGGAAAAGTATGAAAGCTCAGATCCCTTATTCCTGTCAGGACAGCAGGAATAGAGTTCCCCTTTACAATCAACTGGTCTCAAAGGACTTTGCCTGAAATCTGAGATTGCACCTTGACTTGTCCTCTTCATAGTCCCTGCTCATTTTTCTGTAATTCTTAACGGTTTCTTCCACCAACATTTCCTTTATCAATCACTTGCACATTCATTCTCATCTTATAGTCTCCTTCTGGGGAATTCAACCTGAAATACCACTTCCATCCCAAATTAAAAAACTTAAAAAATATGCGAAACTCCCATTAATTACCTAGAAACAGAAAGAATTTAAAATTATCTAAAGACTCATTCAAAAAGCAAGTAATTACAATTTCTTTGAATAGGTAATTGTGAGAGACAAAATGAGTCAGTGGGTCGTGATGTCCATCAAGAAAGAATTAATCTTAATATGATATCATTCCTTCTGCACATAATTATATGTGGGTGTGGGACATTGGAAAAATATACCAGATTTTTTTCAAGGGCAGAAGCAGGAGAAAGAAGAAGATGGATGTGTACAGAAAGAGAATTTAATAAGCTCTTTTAAAAATCCAACAAGAGAAAAATATGAGGATGGACAAAATAATAAAATCATTTTTATTCCCTCCAGACTTTCCATTATCTTTCTTTCTCACTCCATTTTAGGAGAGCCATCTTTTTACAGTGTTTATATGGTATAAATCTGGAGAGTAAAAATGAGAAATAAATTATAAAACACTTTATAAAAACATTAAAATCCTGAAGACAGCCAAAAGAAGTGGATTGAATGATGTATTTTAATTAATCTACTAAGCAGGACTTTAGCT
>NW_016814780.1:0-1727 GCF_001698545.2 Rhinopithecus bieti | reverse complement strand
AAAAAAACCTCTATTATTAAATTTTTCTTCTCTTTAAATAGGCAACACTGTCCCTTGTTTAGTGAAAATTGGTACTAGAACTAATTAATTCCTTCTTGAATAATTCAGTTAATATGCTTGACTTTTTATTTTTAGAGAATTACATTCTTCAATACTGACTTCCCGCCAGCAAGAAGAAAACAGAAAGGAAAAAGCATACGAAGGAGTGGAGGAAACAAATTGTATATCCAGGGCATACCTGAAGGTGAGAGTCACTGTTAACCAAACTGCCTGGGCTACCACGTTGAGATTTTTCTCCATAGAAGCTGAAACCATTCTAGTCTTGAGATCCTTTCTAGTCTTGAGAGACAGTGTTTGCAAGAAACAAGGAAATGGACAACAAGAGACCTAGACATATTTTAGCATTTAGGTCTATTTTTTCTCCTTTAATTGGACAAAAACATTCTTACTCTTAAGAATTACTTTACCATACATGCCAATTGGATGAACATCAAGTCACAGAATAAAAACAGCTAATGTCGGTCAATCAGCAGAATACCACCGAAATCTTGAATGTATCTTCCAAATGCAGCTAATAGTAAACATGTGTATACTGCTCTCGGCAAAAATTAAAAATTAATCACACCAAAAAATTAAGAAAAAAATTTATTTAAGGAAAAAATTATTCTAGTTAGTGAGGTTAGATTTTTTCAGCTCAACCTAAATTATTGCTACCAACTCTCAGCTGTGTTATTTCATGTTAGTGTGTGGGAAAGAAAGGGTGTATGCTATTGCTTTGTTACTGTTGCAAAAGTAAGCACTTCTTTAAAAATACAGAATAATTACAGAAGAAAATAGTAAAAAAAGAATGAAAATGAGAATCTTCCCTTCCCCTTACAAAAAAAAAAAGAAAAAAACTATGAGAGTGACTATAAAACACTCAAGCAGTATAAAAAGGTGATCCTTTTAACAAGTACCTATACTGAGTCCTGACATAACAGCCTATAACTGGGTCCTTTTAGATTTCACAGTAGAGGAAATAGAAGTTAAGTACAATTAGAGGAGATGTATATATGGTGTGGTGATCATGTCAGGAACATCACAGACACTTCTGAAACTAGCAGATAAAAGATTTCTAATCATGACAGTGCACAGCCATTATAGGTAAGAATGCTTCTACAACTGAACTTGATCATGCCAGGAGACCACGGTTTCCCTAGGTCCAAGTATTTGGTTCACAAGATTCAAATGCCTACCTTTTGTATTGTTTAGATAGTCAATAAGATTTAAGAGAAAATAGGTGAAATAGCCACTCAAACCACAAAGCCATTGGAAAATAGTTCCTTCTTTGGATATTTAGTTTGTTTCTGTCTTGTTACTCCCCATAGACATAACTAAGTCTGTTAATTCACTTTTGAAAATGTATTTAATAACCCAAAGGTGGGCAGGACACCAACACATGACCACAAGAGCAATTCAGTCTTGACAAAACAGGCGAAATGATTGTGATTTATTTATGTTTAATGTGACTCTTAGGTCACGTAAAAGCCAACAGTACATTAGTATCTAAGAACATGAAAGTTCAGCATATGTCTTTTACCTAATGAGCTGGTGATTTTTTACATAATTTTTATGTTGTTTCCCTCTTTTAATTGAACATTTGGAAGAAAATGAAAGTTGATGATGTTAGCATGTTCATTAAATGGAAAACTACATTATTTTATGGGACTTATTTTTAGGAAAAAATT
>NW_016814779.1:1816141-1816919 GCF_001698545.2 Rhinopithecus bieti | reverse complement strand
AAAAAAAAGAAAAGAAGTGCTGCCTTTAGTAGTCTATGTCAAGAAAATGCAAAATAAAATAAAACATGTTCTCTGCTTGCCACGTGCTTTTACGTATGTAGGAGTGGGAGTCAGTGATTCACTGCTAAGGTGAAGATTATTGTATTTGAATAAGATTGATGTTACCTAGAATTTTGAAAAGCACTGCAATAAAATTGGGTTGCAAGCACCTTTAAAGCACAATCAATGGAAAAATAGCTGTGAAGAATCTATGAGTTAATCATTTGATTGTTACAAACATGATCATAAAGGACTCTAGAATTATAAGCTAATAGTTACAGTATGATTTGATTTTTAAAACTCCTGTAGAGTTGACAAAGTAAGACATTTGTGTGATTTAACCAAAAAGATAAGACCCAAGGTGATTAAGTGTAAACAAATAGAGTCAAACACAAAATACATTTGATAAGGGATAATTTTCTAGAATGGTCAGAGAAGGCCTTAAGATAAAATATGATCTGGATGTTAAAGAATAGTGAATGTTTGATTAGAAAGAGAAATAAATAGTATCACAGCCAATGAATATTTTTAAAGCAGTAAACATTTATGTATAAAACTCATAAAAACTAATCTCTTTGACTGGATGAGGATTCTCAATCTTCCACGAGAGAAGGACCCTGAGATTCCTGCAGGGAATGCGTGAATTTAGTAAGTCATATTGTATATCCCAGTTTCACCATGATCCTGTATTTACCAAAAGTACATAAAATACTCTTTTTTTTTTTTTTTATAAACACAG
>NW_016814779.1:1812404-1816084 GCF_001698545.2 Rhinopithecus bieti | reverse complement strand
TTTTTTTTTTTTTTTATAAACACAGATTTGTATTGTTCTATGGCACTAAGATTTTTTACTATTAAACTGAGGGAAGAAAATGTCCCTAAAAGTCATTTTCTTCCCAAAGACTGATTACTAAATAACGTGTACTCTACTTGGAAGTTTTCCAACAATTTCTAAGAAAGAAAACCAAAACAGTAAAACAGGAATAAAATTGGGATTTTACTTAAAACAAACTTAGACTGTTTCAATTCTTCATAATGCCAGGTAATGCAGTTTTGCCTGAGACCAGTAGCTGTTTCTCAAATAAGGTGTCTATTTCTTCTTTTTGTATAGTTCTGATTTAACAAGTTTGGAACTTTAAAAAAAAAAAGATACCAGTGCATCACTGACTTTGAGATTTTTTAGTTTTTTCACTGTGTTCTTGCCTTTGGGGTAGATCAGAATTGCTCAGAAAATGGAATAGAGCCGTTTCATTTTGGGAACCTTTTCACAAAAGAAAATATTCTCCATAGAGAAAAGATAAACTGATAGGGAAGAGAAAGATGTATTCTTTAGTTTAAACAAAATTTCAAAAGACTTTTATGTAAAATTTCTGAAGCACTTTAAAGCTATTATGCTAACAGTGTATACAGTATGTGGGAGTGGGAGTCAATTATTCACTGCTAAAGTGAGAATTACTGTATTTGAATAAAATTGATGTTAACTAGAATTTTTAAAAACAATGTAATAAAATTGGATTGCAAGCACCTTCAAAACTCAATCATTGGAAAATAGCTGTAAAGAATCTGTGAGTTAACCATTTGATTGTTAGAAATAGATGATCATAAGGTAATCTGGAACTATAACCTATTAGTTACAGTATGATTTGACTCTTAAAGCTCCTGCAGCTTAAGACAGCAGTAATACTATCTGGCAAAATGAAACAGTGAGAAAAATAGGTTTATTCTTGCCATCTTAAAACCAATAGTAGTTGTGATCAGATTCATATTTAAATGTCCAATATTTCTGATTGGTAGTTCATACTTACCTGCAATTAGTAAATAGCATTCAGAAAGTTATGAGAACTAAATGTTCCATCTCTTGGTATAGCCCACATAAATTCATTCAGTCTCATCCTTTCCAGCCTGTGCTGTCTTCCCGCCTGTCTCCCTGCCTCTGTGTCTTCACTCTGACAGCTCTACAAGATGCCATAGCAAAAGATGTAGGTTTGAATCACAGCTCTGCCATTAAGCAACTAACTCATTTAAATTTATTGGACATGCAGTGGCGTTGCTGTGAGATGAGAAAAAAATGTTCATTTGTGAATATTACATGAAATCGCTTTCAAACAAAATGCTGTGCGATATTAAGACATCATTAGTGAATATTTTATGTTATTATTTTGTCACATGTCAGTGCAAGGCTTCACAGAAGCTTGCAGGAAAATTCTCTTATTCCTCAGTTTCTTACTTATAATTTCACTGTATGCCTCAATCTACCATTCTCACCTATCTCTCTGCTTATCTTGCAGTAAACCTCATTACCCTGAGCAACTTTGGCTTTCTGTTTCTCCACTTTTTTGCCTACATACTTATTTCTATCCAAAATATTTGTCTCATTCTTCTGCCTAAGTGGTCTAGACCCACTCCAGTCTGCGTTTCCATAAAGACTTCTGTTGGTGGTCCTTCTCTGAATGTCTGCAGTGCTAATCAGTTTCTCTTGTATTTATTGTTTACTGTTTTTCTTGTTAGCTTTTCCATGCATTCCTGTTATTTCCCAGTGAGATTATAATTAGTTTGAAACATGAGACTTCTTGGTGCACATGATAAAGCCAAGTTGCATGCCTTGTACGTGATAGGCATTCAATACATGCATTGATTTAAGCATTTATTTTTTTTTTTTTTTTTTTGGAGAATTAACAACAAGACTGTGACCAAAAGTACCCTATCAATATTGACCCACAGACCTTTATTGCACTTTAAATCACTCCTATAACCAGTGCTGATACCCTTTCTAAATTGGAGTTAAACATTTGCAGAGCACTTTACACATTTCAGTTGTTGAATTTTCTCCTGTGAATCTATAGACCTAAAGGAAAAGCTATTTCCTAATTACTCAAATACACCCATCAGATGGAAATTACAGTTATGACACATAGCTTCGATTTTTAAAAAAAATATTTGCCCCCTGTAAAAGTGATTTTAGCTCAGTCCACTCACCGATACAATAAACCTTTATTGAGAACTTACTACATACCAAGCACCATACCATACTAGGTGTTGGGGATATAAACAAAACAAGACAGACATGGTCTTTGCCCTAGTGTACTTAATAATCTGGTAGTATGAAAGAAATTAAATAAATAATTCCACCAATAATTATTTATGTGTATTTGGAAAAAGCAACAAAGAAAAGAGTGGTGTGATATGAGAGTAAAAATTATTCTGTGGGGACTAATTGGGGAAGTGACATTTAAGCAATCGGTGAGAGTAAAATCTCTCTGGATTGAGAAATAGAGTGGCAGATGCGAACACTGGCTTAAACAACTCAGTTTGTCCAAAAATTGTAATGTAAAATATTTTTCCACTAGGAGGTTGTTTTATCATTCAGGAATATTTTTCACACACTTATAGATATCTGCTACCCCTGTGGTTCACAAGCCAAATTCAGAACCAGTTAGCTCAGATCTTTTTGAGAGGGAGATGAGGGGTCTCAGAAAGGAAAGTTGAATCTATACCCAGGCGTCCCCAAGTAACATATCTGTCTCTGCCACAGCACATCAAAGAGCTCCTCCCCTACAAAGTTGAACCATGTTTTATAGCAAAGATTCATTTCTGCGAGCCTGAGGCTTGTCTTAAGCATGGACATAACTTTTAGCATTGATTTTTTAAAGCACTTTTTTTGTTGTTGTTGTTATCCTTACAACCACTGGTTAAATATGATTACTAGTTCCTTTACAAGTTGCATAAAATTAATCCAGAGACTTTGCCCCATAACAACAGTTTTCTTCGCATGAACTTTTTTCCTGCCATCATCTCAAACCTGAAGATCCTCTTAATGGGTCCAGAGCACTTGTTTGCCCCAGATCACTTATTGCATTATAAAAAATGTAAACATACAGTCAGGGTAGTATTTTTAGTACTTTCTAGTAATTGTAGGCCAAAGTTGTTTTACTTTTTTATTTTTGTTCTTTTACTAAAGCAAAACAATAAGACATCCCCCCAACCCCTAATTTATTCCTTCATTTATTTGATAAAGATTCTTAAAGTGATGTGTGTATGATAGAATTAGACACACTAGAAAGATAATTTCTTCATAATCATTATTAAGCCTAAGAGAGTTCACTGACAAATGGTATGAAATACAATAATTTATATGAAGGAATAAAGTAGAAACTACAAACAAAACCTTTTAGTATTCTTTTATTATCAATATGAGGTGGTAGATGGGCCAGGCGCATCCCAGCACTTTGAGAGGCTGCGGTGGGCAGATCATGAGGTCAGAAGTTCGAGACCAGCCTGGCCAATATGGTGAAACCCCATCAGTACTAAACATACAGAAATTAGCAGGGCGTGGTGGCCCACACCTGTAGTCCCAGCTGCTCAGGAAGCTGAGGAGTGAGAATCGCTTGAACCTGGGAGGTGGAGGTTGCAGTGAGCCGAGATCACGCCATTGCATTCCAGCCTGGGCAACAGAGTGAGACTCCGTCTAAAAAA
>NW_016814779.1:1795619-1812154 GCF_001698545.2 Rhinopithecus bieti | reverse complement strand
TATATACACACACACATATATATATCACTGCGGAGTGGTTTCAACAGAATGTCTCCTCTCATTGCATTTTATATCCAAGATTCAACATGTGTAATTAATCCAACCATGATATTAATTTCATTTACCATTGTCATTATCATTGTCACCTTGAGTGATATAGCTTGATATAAATATATATATATAGAGAGAGAGATTTTTTTAGACGAAGTCTCGCTCTGTCCCCCAAGCTGGAGTGCAGTGGCTCAATCTCAGCTCGCTGCAAGCTCTGCCTCCGGGGTTCATACCATTCTTCTGCCTTGGCCCCAAGTAGCTGGGACTACATGCGCCTGCCACCGCGCCCGGCTAAGTTTTTATATTTTTAGTAGAGACGGGGTTTCACCATGTTAGCCATATTTTTTAAAGTCTTCAGTTGGTAATATATTTAGCCAATGTAAATATTTCCCTTCAGTTGTGATAGCATACTATACCTATGCTATTCACTTTGTTCTTATAAACAGCATATAATAATAACTTTTTTGAGCACTTATTATGTGCCAGACACTGCTCAAAGAGTTTATGTGTATAAATGCATTTAGTCTTTCAACAACACTATGAATTACTGTATAATCTTGATTTTATTGATGAAAATCTAGGGCACAAAGGAACTGCATATTTTTCCCAAGGTTGACACAAGCTGATACCAGAAAGCACTGAAACTGAAACTCAGCATACTGACTGCAGAGCCCACATATTAACCTCTGTCTGTACTCTTCTCCTTAGCCTTGTCCTGTGAAATGTCTGTGAACGATCCACTAATCCACTCTTCACTTCATGGTTCCATTATGTTTAGGTGACTCTAACCATTCTTCAATAAGAAAAGAAAGCTTTTGAAACGAAGAGTTACTTGTTATCACTTTAAAATTACCTGAGTGTTATGCATCCAAGTATATGCATTATTAAAAGAACGAAGTTAGAATACCTTTTATATTTTTCTGAAATAAATAATTCATTTATCCCTTTAAAATGTATTCCCTAATGCCCTTTTGCTTTTGTTTATTCAGCTCCATTGTGAAAGTGTCATTGCTGGAGGCCACTTTGTAAATAAGTTAGTTTTAATCCAGTAGTCACTTGCTCACATTTAAACATTTAATTAATGGAAGGGATGGTAAAATATAAACTATCCCATTAAAATTTAATATTGAAAGATACCTTGTACTATATATTTTAATTGAATGAATCTACACATAATCTCTGTATCTTTGCACCAACAAATGACCGTCTTGATTTCTTAAAAATCACTACTCTCTAATTGTAAATTTAGTTAAGTAGTTGTGAAACCTCAACAAAGTAAGACACAGTGTGTGAGGTAATTCTTGCTTTTCACAAAGCTTTGCCCATAGAATTACAAGATTTCAGATGTCAGAGTTATGGGAGACCTCACCAGGGAACAAAGGAGGATTCAATGCTGAATCCTCCATACAGATTCATTGCCAAGTGCTCTTCTGCCACCAGCTGAAAAGGGTCAATCAAAGAATCCATCTTAAAGCATTGAATTCCATCGTCTGATAGCCCTGATGGTTAGTTGAATCTTCAGTTCAACTAAAACCTACTTCTCTAGAAATCTCATTCTCTATTAAGCATTCAGCAAGAGAAAAACAGTAACAATCCAAGGAATGTTAAAAACTTGAATTAATGGATTGTCACTTGCTATTCATTATCTAGGAATTCTAGACCTGCAAGAGACTCTTAGACTTTACTCTTACAGTGTCAAAAAGTCTGCCATGACATTATTTCCATGGAAAACAATGTTGATACGAAGTGTAGGAACTTAATACTAACTCAGTGCCAAGGATATCGTGGAGATAACCTAGAATCATTGCAAGCTATAGCTCAAGGCCTGATACAAAGTCCAAGCTTGAAGTTGAAAAGGGTCTACAAATGTGTAGAGGTAACACCAGTTTTAAAATACCTCCCACCAGAGTACAGTTATCCTTATTAGGCTTTGGAGCTGTACCGAATGAGAGCAAGGCAAAGGCACAGTGTTTACTATCCCTGTGCCTTCTCCTCCAATAGCTTAAAGCTTCAGCTAAGACTCTCTCTCTCTCTCTCTGTTTTTAGTTTAGGTTTGCATAAGCCTCACTTTAGCATCTTCATAATATAGATTAGAACATAAATGAATTCACTAGCTAAAACTGTTAAGAAACTGATAATTGCCAGTGATTCTTTCTTATTAGCAAAAAAATAATTTCTAGAAGAAATTCAAATACTCTATGCAAAATGGTAATGTCAGAAATTATTCACAATGTTTAACTGGTCTTGAGCTACTTACAGAGATCAAATATTGGCCCCAAATTCTCTGGATCCTAGTATGTAGGTATAATATATTAGGTGGGAATTATAAAATGGCAAACCATTTAAAATAGATAGCCATGCCCTCCTTGAAGAATTTGAAACAGACTTATAATACTTTACATTTCTCGGGGACAAAATATTTCATCTGATTAAGATTATCATGCATATTAATCACATGTGTTTTTTTTTTGTGCCCCATTCTCAGCAATGGGATTATTTGATCTTTATACTTTAAAAAATGAGAGGGCAGATATTATTCCTGTTTTACAAGTTTGAAGGTAAAGACTAAAGAAGGAGAAATATTTGCCCAAGTTCATGCAGTAACCGTGTGACAGAACTAGTATCGTTTCCACTGTTCTCTAATTTACTTGCTCTTACAATTTTAAAACAAACAGTTTAGCCTTTGAGGTGACACATTGCCTTTTACCTAAATTCCTTTATGTTTCCTTCAGATTTCTGTTTGTATTTTGTTAGTTATGTTTTTAGTATCCTGATTAGTTATGTGCTTTATGTTTCCTTCCTCTCTTTTTCCCACTTCTTCCATTTTCTGTTTTCATTCCTTAGGTCTTTTCTTCAACCAACACAATTAAGCATCAACCATATGCCAGATTCAGTACAAAACACTATAAAAGAATAAAAAAGGATCTGTGCCTCCCTCATTCCTTCTATTGTCTTCCTTCCACTTACTTTACCCAAAATTCTATATATGAATAATAACCTGGTTAATAATTTGCTAGCCCTATATTAAGAATGGGAACATACAGAATTGACCCTGGAGCAATACAGCAGTTAGGGGTGCCAACCCCCACTGCAATCAAAAATCCGCATATAACTTTTGATTCACCAAAAACTTAACTACTAATAACCTACTATTGCCCAGAGCCTTCCTGATAGCATAAACAGTCAATTAACACATGTTATGTGTGTTATATTCTGTATTCTCATAGTATATGATACACAAAACCTAGAGGAAAAAATGTCCTGAAGGAAATCATAAGCAAGAGAAAATATATATACTATTCATTAAGTAGATGTGGATTATCATAAAAGTTTTCATCCTCGTCATCTTTATTTGGAGCAGGCTGAGGAGAAGAAAGAAGAAGAGGGTTTGGTCTTGCTCTCTCAGGGTTGGCAGAAGCAGAAGAAAATCTGCATATAAGTGGACCTATGCAGTTCAAAACTGCATTGGTCAGTGCTCAACAGTACACACACATGCACACATGCACATAATCAGAAGATTACCTCATACTGTTTCCCAGAAATATCTAATGCCATCTCTGCCCTTCATGTAAGTAAGATAATATAAATATTTTATTTAGGAGACTTGTAACAAAGTTCAAAAAGGTGTTGTAGGTACTATGAAGGATGCATGTACAAGGTATGTAAGGTATGTAAAGATTGAGAATGTATTTCCATTTCCATCTAATGAGTAAGAGGAGTGGGGCAAGGGCTAGAATGGACATAAAGTGATTATATATAGTAGCATACATGTGTGTCCTTGATACATACAAAATAATTATCTCACAGCTTCAAGTAAGTCATATATACCTACTGTTTGTATCCACTAATAACAAAATATTTCAGATTGGCTGAAATTTAGTCATTATGAGCCAGGCATGGTGGTGTGTGCCTGTAGTAGTCCCAGCTACTTGGGAGGCTGAAGTGGGAGGATCACTTGAGCCCAGGAGTTCGAAACTCGGTTAGCTATGATTGTGCATTGTCTTCCAGCCTGAGCAACAGAGCAAGATCCCATCTCTTGAAAAATAAAAAAAGAAAAATTTAGTCATTATATGAATTTACTGAAAATTTGCCTGTGAAAGACCCTATATTAGGTAGTGGATGAAACAATATAAACATTACCTTTCTCATACTGAAGAATATCATGATCAAATTACCTAAAAATTTAAGGTTTGAAGTCTCTTCATAAGTGACTTGAACACATACTTTTCACTTAAGCTTATGATCTAGAGAGTAAAATTTATGAATACAGTCCTTGCTCACCAAATACTGTAACCATCATGAATTAGTACATTTCCCTTTAACTAAGTTATTAATAATATTAAAAAGAATCTTTTAAAGACAGAATTCATCCAGCAAGAACTAGGACATTGAAAGGGGAAAAAATGGAGGTGGAAGTTAGAAGTCGGATTTTAAAATGGAAGGAATTGTAGAGACTGTGTTCATGAATGCTATAATATATACTATGGAAAAGTATGCATATATACATATATACATCTTCACACAATCTTAAATGAAAATTGTACCCCAAAAGTAATTTTTATGAGAAAATACAGATTTTTGAAAACTAAGTAGCATGGCTCCCAGAATTTAAAAAACCCCTTGCATGCAGCATACCGGCATAATCTTCAAATGCTGCCATAGAACATTATGAGTTGCATGGGTCCTGCTTCAGGAATTGTATCCACCAAGGCATTATGCCTCCTTTCGTGATGGTAGGACTTTGCCAAAAGAACACACTGATGCTAGTTTTTCTGCTAGGGCATCTGCGGGTGGAAGAATTGGAAGGAAAAAACATCCTGGGTCTATTATGCAATTTCTTTGTGCTTTTGCTATTTCTGGATGGATTATGATTCTGGAATGCCCCCATTTGGTTTCTTCTCATCTTTGTTTCTTTTCTCTCCCTCTTTCCCATCTTCTGAAGGTGAAAGAGGATGGTCAATTAGGGATAAGGAGATGAAAGACATTAGCAAAAGGATGAGGACAGGAATAAAATTCAAGTCATTTTCCATTCTTTTGACCTCTTCTCCCCTGTCTTAAAATCAGGACTAGTGGTGTGAAGAATGCCTGAGGTATGGTGGAAGCATTACAGTGACAGATTTTTCAGAAAAAGAACTTTGTATTCCTCTGGATTCCTCTGGACACCCACTTGAGAAGTGCTGAACTCATGTGTGTTTCGGTAAACTGGTTAATACCACTTGTTAGCAATAATTTTGATAGCTGGTCTTTAATTAGAAACTTTCTTTTGATCTTTCTACTCTTGTCATTCATTGCTCTGTCTCCGGTTTCCCTGGGTGATGGAAATTGTAGACAGCATGTTGAGAAATGTTTTCAAGTTTTTATTAAATACTAGCTTTTATTTTTTGGTCTCATCAAAATTTCAAATTAAAGTAAGAAAGACCCCCTGTTCTACAGATTTGGAGATGATCAGGCAACTTAGTACATGGCTTGGTAGACAGAGCAGTGGAGTAAGATAGATTCTATTCCTTGGACTTCACTATGTACAGGAGACCAGTTGTGTTATTAGAAATAATCGAGGTACAGTCCCCCTTCTGCATTCACCAAGTAGGAGCAGACCCTTGATTACTAATATTACATCTTTTACAGCATGTCTTTGAACACAGGGTTCTACAGGTACTATAAAATGAGTGGATTGCATTTTTAAGACAGTAATTTTGACATCAGAAAAAGAACTGGCAGTCATGCTTCCAGATTTGTGGGATTAGTATTCTTTTCATTATACCAAATTTCCTTCCAGCTGTTCTTCATACCTGCCAGCACAACAGAAGAGCATTTATTTCTGTGGTGTCTGGTGTGCTCTGAAGGATGGTTATTAATGTCAGGCCTGCATGTATGTCAGAGTCTCTCTGTTACAATTGTTAAGTGACAAGAGGTCATGTGGAATTGCCAGTAGAATAAAGGAGCTCCTTGGTGGTAGACTTTTGTTCTTTTTTTCCTCTCTTTCTCAGACAAGGGCTCAGGAGGTGGTCTTGAGTGATTATTGAAGTACAACTATTTGTATTATTTATATTGTACTGGAGATAAACGTCTTTCAAATACTTCAGAGAAGAGCACACTGTTAGGGCTCCAGTTGGGTTTTGTAATCCCAATGACAGTCGGAGGCAGGTGGCAGGGGCGGAGGATGTGGGAGGTGGGAGATGAAACGTTAACTGTGAATTTCGTGACTGCAGATATTTTGGACTGTTTTAGTTTTTTTTTTTTTTTTTTTTCTCATGTATTTCTGTGTTATATATTTATTTTACAAAATATCAGAATTTTGAGTAACTTACTAATGTAAGGCTGTTCAGAAAGTATTTTGCATAAATGTGTTGCTGAAGAAAAAAGAATACATATTGGTGTAATTTCATTTTCAATTTAGGATTTTTTGAGCTAGAGAAAAATTAGAAAAAATTCTATTTATAGCTTATAGAGCTACTGAGGATATTATTTATTGCATTAGTGATGAGGCCTTTCATTGTTTACAATGAAGTTTGTTAACATCATTCAGATCCGGAAGAGATTTTATAAATTATTTATAAACCCACATAGTTAGGTAACTGAGATTTAACTTAAAGATACTAAGTACCTTAGTCTGGTAAATAATTAGTGACAGATTCCATCTTGTAGTCTGGATTCCTGGCTTTCCAGTCCAGTGCTTTTCTTTAAAGAGATTGAACATGGAAGGAGAAAGAATTTGTGTTCACAACTTGATAGACACTGAATTATTTATACTATTAGAATGAATATATTATGATGTACTAGAAGGATCAGGGACTTTAGACTCAGTCCAAAAGTGAGATTTACCTCTTTCTAAGTGTGACTGTAGGCAGATAACCTCTCTGTTTGCTTATTTTCAAAATATAAATGATAAGAACCACTTTTGAGGAATATTGTGAAGATTTGTAATTATGTTTATAAAGGGCCACACATAATGCCTGGCATATATCAGATACTCAGTAAATAAATTAAAATAAAATCTAAAAACATTATTTGCTTTTATCAGTAGGTACTGAAGTAAATTGTATTGAGCCAAGATCAAATGAACTTTTATCTCACCAGCTACAAAACAGAACTTCTGTTTTATCTATTGGATGAGCCTTACCCTTGCTTGTGAATTGCATCCTGTTTCACTCAAACATGTATTTTGGCAAAAACTAAAACCTCTTTAATTATGAAATCCATATTCAAAGTTAAATTATTATAACAGCTAGGACTAGAATTCATACATTTATAATTTATGAGAGACAGCAGGGAATGAAAGAAAGGGAATGAATTTGGTGTCAGAAAAAGCTGAGTTTAAATAATGAGTGAGATCCGTCAGTTACTGATTGCGTGATCTTGAGCAAGTTTCTCCATTTCTCAACCACAAGTCCTTTGTAACATAAGGGTAGTCACACCTGCTTCTCAGATTTGTTGTGCGGATTATTACATAAAGCCTATCTCTTTCCTCCAGGGCACTGAATTATAATATTTACTTTTCTTCTTTCTGCTATACCACCAACCTAAGATTAATAAAAAGTGGGGGAATTTAGAGGAGAAATTACTCTTCAAAAAGACAGTTTAAAGCCTTAAAGATTCATCTGAAGATACGAGGATGCATTTCTGCTGTGAATATTCAGTGTTCCGAAATAGTAAAAACCTTTTACATGGAGCTAGAGCTCTAGTAGCACTTAGCAAAGATAGGAAATACGTCACCTTTCTTAAACTGAAAATCAAAAGTATTGGTATGGTAGTTTGCCTTGATTTTTTTTATTTTGCATGTTTTTAATATCATGTAAATGTATCCTTATGGCATAAACGATAAAGCAACATAAAAGGGAATGGGTTTACAGAAACATTTGCAGGAATTAGAATTCCACAGGAAGAAGAGGATGACTACCTTCATATCAGTATTGCCTACACTGTCTACATTTCTTGTCCCCAAAGTGTCTGTGATTGTATGTTCCCCAGAACCATGTTAGTCAGCCAGAAATAACAATGCAAAACAAAGGCCTTACCATTCACAAGTATGAGTTTAGTTAAATGCAGGCTGCTAAAAACATCAACATATTGTTAGGCTACAATATGATATATATAGTATCCACACCACAGAAAACGATATATTCTCCCCATACTCTGCGCTGTTCAAACCGACCTAGATCATATTACTTCTGGGCCACATTTTAACAGAGACATTGCCAATCTGGCATTCAGAATAGGTTGAGCATGATGAGCTAAAGCATCAAGAAGCCATGTCATATTAAAGAGGGTGAAAGGGTATAAAAATAATTTGCTTGAAAAAGATTATAAGGCAGATACCAAGATGTGTCTCCAGCTCCTGAGCATCCATTCTGAGTAAAAACAAAAAAGTAATGATTAATTTTTCTGTATTTTCAACCCTGTAACATAAGAAAAGATCCTATGATATCATGTAGACTCTGTTGGTTACTGTCTTCTAATGTAATACTAATTATGCCCTGAATAGATAATAAAAATGAAATCTTGCCAAAGCCTAAGAAGATATGCTTGAGTATCATATTTAATATTTAAAAGGCTGTCATTCAGAAGCAGAATGACAGCCTTTTAAATATTAAATATGAAATGCATAGCAAAACTATGATCAGTGACTGGTAAAGGCAGGTTTAAACTCAACCTGAGAATTTCCTGCAACTTAAAATTGTCTATCTGTAGAATAGGTGACCCCTACTAAAACAGGTGACTTTTCCTTTATTGAAAGTACTTACAGAGACGTGAAGCATGCAGATTTGTTTTCCTCAGTCATAGATGGACATCTTTTTCAGAAATCAAGGATAGAGTTAGGTAGAAGCACATTATTTTATGTGAGATTCAATCCAAACATTTTATTTTATTAAGTCAAGAATTTATTAAGTTACCATAGGGTAACTATAGTTAACAATAATAGATTATAATTTCAAATAGCTTGAAGGAGAATATTGAATGTTCCAAACACAAATAAATGATAAATGTTTGATATGGTATTTAATGTATAGCTAATTACCCTGATCTGATTACTGTGCATTATATGTATCAAAACATTACTATGCACCCCATGAGTTTGTACTATTATTATGTTAATTTAAAAAATAAAATAAGCATTAAAAAATAAAGCAATCTAACTTAAACTATTTTGTACAACTGTTGGGAGTTCTACTGGATGAAGTTTTATTTTTAAAAAATATATTTGTTCAAATATTTCAGGAGATTATTATGTCAAACTTAGCTGTGTCACTTTTATTAGTGTCATCAGATATCAAATTTTAAGACTAAAGTATTCTTGGCTGAAAGGGGAACTTGATACAATTCCTGACAGACATTGGATTAACTATTTCGTATAAATATTTTCCAATTTGTTATACAATTCCATATTAAGTATTCATATATTGTGTAGAGTAAGGTTCAAGTACATAAGTTATATAAGCATTCTGGGATGCCTAAGGTGTGAGCCTGGATGTTTTGGAACTTTAGTCAAATGGTTGAATTTTCTTGATGAGCTAAAGCCATACATAGAAGGCGAAATATGTCCTGTGTTTCTGACATCCTTTTTTGATTATTTTTAGCTGCAGTATTGAAGTATGAGAACAATGTTATGAATATCAGGCAATTCAACTGTTCTCCTCATCCATACTGGCTTCCAAATTTCATGGATGTTTTTACTTGGTCCCTGCCTTTTGTTGGGGAAAAAGGTATGTTGTGGAATCCTGAGATGTTCTTCTTAAAATAGTTTAGGAAGGAAGGAAAGGAGATTAAACACTCAGAAAGAGAAGAACTTTGGCCCAGCCAATAAAATGTACAAGTTGTGCAATGAAAGATGTGATTTGGAGGTAGAAGTGTGTCACTGTGCATCCTATTAGCAGGACACAATTGGTGAATTAGGGGAAGCAGAAAACAAAACAAAACAAAAAAACGAATATTTAGGAAATTTTACAATTTTATTAGAATAATATAACTCTTTAAAATATAATGGAAATACAGCTTTGCCTGGTTTCAAGTAATGTCTACCCTTTTTCTTTACCCCTTTGTACTGTAATCCCAAAGGACTATTTAATTTTATCTGCCAAATTAAAAGATTAGGATAGCCATGCTCTCCTTACATTTCTGATGTTAATAAATTACTATATGATAGTGCTTAATGGCTACAATATTTTGAAGAACAATATGTACAACAACAACAAAGTAGTTCATCCATAATGTAGGCATTAGCACATTATAAGGTACAGAACAGGAGACAAATTTACATTTTAAAAGTTGTTTATTAACTTTCTTCTTGCCTTCCTTCTTTCCCCCTCTGTTTTGCTTTCATATGTTGACTTAAACCCCAACAAAAATTTTGAGGAAATGCCTGCACCACTTGTTTTTCATTCAGGAGGGCTAACAGTGATACACAGATTGATTATCACGTATCTTCTCATACTTTCCATGAGAAGGTGAATGGGCATTATAAGAAAGATGAGTGTTCCCTACATATCAGAGTAATGATGTCCTATAAGGAGTATCAGAGAAAAGCTAAATATTTTTCTGAAACCCTAATTGTTGTTTTCCCTTTAAATGCCCTAAAATGATTAAACCAGTCAAGTTTTGAGTTGTCAGCAAAGAAGTCTTCCCTTTGGATATCAAAATAATCAAAATAGATTTTAATAGTCTCTGATAAATATTCCCAGAACTACTCCATATTGCAACTTTCTTGCACTGATCAAATTGGAGTAGCGTCATCTGTTGACTTCGCTGGAAACAGAAGCAGTGTGGATCCTGACAACTATGGGGCACCTTTTAAGCACCCTTGATTTGAGTTGTTTCTATTAATTATTAAAATTTGGGACGTTTATTAGAAATTAGCATATTAATCTGTTGGTACACAAAATCCAGTTTTGATAATTAAACTGAAATTCTGGATCAATGTTGGCTCCATTGAAGTTTCGCTCTGTATCATACATCTTCAATTCTAGAAGGACATTTTTTGAAATAGCATATTACTTTAAAAAGTAGCTCTCAAAGCAGTAGACAGGCTTCTTTTCACGTGCATAGTAGAATCCAATCTAATTTCAAAAATTGTTAAATGTAAATAGCATGCTTTGTAGTATAAAAATAATGCAGTACTAATTTCCTCTGTAAAACACTTTTATATAATCCTACTGTAATCTATTAAGTAAATTTCTGATTAAACTGCAGCTATTTAATTTTTTAAGCATTTTGAAAATCAAATTTAATGATATTTCTGTCAATACATTTTTTAAATTAGTATTCTGAAAAATACTTCAGATATATTAGTTTATCAATCAGCAGTTTGTATTAAACACAAAACCACATGCCTATAATGGCGTGAAGTTCTCTAGGTGATTAAAACTATTTTAAAAATTCATCATTCTTAGTCCCTACTGAACAGAAGTTTGTAATCTGATCTAGATTAAGCCTTATCATTGTGTGATAATAAAAATTCAAAAAAAACTATTTTCTCTTTCATTGATTTATAGTATATTCATATCCACATATTTGATTTGTCATTGTCTATTGACCTAGAGCTAGTAAATGTTACCATTAGATATCATAAACATGAGCTAATAGTTTTATAAAGTCTGCATAGAATTACAAAGGCTGTTTTTTATGATCGGGATGTTTATGGAAACTGCTTCTATATACAATCTAAGTAAGAAATGTTATTACTACATTTGCTCATTAACAATGCCAGAGTAATAGTTAAGGTTATAACAGAAAACCCCCTGACTTTTCTTTCTTTGCTTTCTCTCTTTAGTGACTGAGATGCTGGTAAATGTCCTCAACATCTGCTCTGATGATGAACTAGGGTCAGAAGAAGATGGATTTGATGGTAAGAGGCTTGAGCCTTTGTGCTAATGCTATTTGCCAGATAATTACTTGGAGTCTCATTGCTAAACCTAAGAATAAATTTCTAAGATTTGGATTATGTTTAAAACATAACATATTACACCTGTAATCCCAGCACTTTGGGAGGCCGGGCGGTAGTGATCAACGAAGGTCAGGAGATCAGAAGACCATTCCTGACTGTAACAAAGTGAACCCCGTTCTACCTACCTAAAAATACAAATATTAGCCAGGCCAGGGGTGGACAGCTGTAGTCCCACAAGCTACCCGGGAGCTGCGGCAGGAGTATAATGCGTGAACCTGGAAGCGGACGCTTGGCAGTGAGCAAAGATCATGCCACTGCAACTCCAGCCTGCTGGTGACAAGATGAGATCCATCTAAAAAAAAAAAAAAAAAAAAAAAAAAATAATATTAATAATAACGTAATATAATATATATAATAATATAGTATATAAATTAAATATAATAATCATATATGTATAATATAAAACTGAGAATGAAAGAATATGATTATATTTTCTGTTTACTTTTAAATAGTATAAGACAAATTTTTTTATTGAAGGGGGAAAATATTTTTCCACCCTTTCCTCATTACCCTTTAAATCATTTGTTAAAGTGGTAAACTGTTATTAATAGGCTTTCAGTAGCTCATATTGCTAAGTGACCTTTTTTGGCTTTTTGATACAAATGTAATCCTTTATTTTCTAACAAATGTTACCATTTACTGGACAATTTCTTTTACCTGGCATTTTAAAGATGTCCTCTAATGGAGTTGCTCACGTCAATTATTCAAGTTTTGATATTTATGATAAAAGAAGGCATTGACATATTGATATATTGGTATTTATGTCAATCCCAATATTTCTTCTTTCTGTAGTAATAGGTAATGAAAAAAACTATGAGGAGTTTTTGATGTTTTTTAAGATATTACTTGGTGTTTACCCTCACAGAGTATGCTTTTTCTGCAAGGGGCACAGATCCATGAGGTTAAATATGGAGGAGAAAATTACCCTGAGTCTTACAAAAGCACCTCAAAAATGAATGGAAACTGACAAAAATGTACTTAGAGAAGAAAAGCATAAAAGCAAACTTTACTGCATTTAAGAAGTACAGTTGGGGCTGGGTGCAGTGGTTCCTAGCACTTTGATAGGCTGAGGCAGGAGATCACTTGAGCTCAGGATTTTGAGACCAGCCTGGGAAACATAGGGAGAACTCATCTCTACAAAAAATTAGCCATGTGTGGTGGTGCATGATTGTGGTCTTAGCTACTCAGAAGGCTAAAGTGGGAGGAAATCTTGAGCCCAGGAGGTTGAGACTACAGTGAGCCGTGGTCATACCATAATACTCCAGCCTGGGCGACAGAGCAAGATCCCGTCTCAAAAAAAAGCAGAAGTACAGTCAACCCTCCATATCGGAGGGCTCTGCATCCATGGATTCAAACAGCCTCAGATTGAAAATAATTCAGGAAAAAGTTGCATCTGTGCTGAACACATACAGACATTTTTTGTCTTGTCATTGTTCCTTAAATAATGCAGTTTAACAATTATCTACATAGCACTGACATTGTATTCAGTATTGTAAGTAGTCTGGAGATTACTTAAAGTATACTCAGAGGTCCTAGATTCAGGACACTCAGGGTTATAAGATGAATTAAAAACCTATTCCTTGAAGAAGTTGCAAACTGGTTGGAGAAACTGATGCATAAACTAATAATATCAATAAAATGAGTCAAATTATAAATAAAGGGCAAAGAGGGCAAGGGAAACTAGATATTATGGTGAGTTTAAATGGATAAAATTTATATCTTTAAAAACTGCACTGGAGTAAAATGAGAAGAGAATGTGGTCCTTTCTGAAAGTTGGTTTCCAAATGGCATGATTTAATGTTTACCTGAGCTTCATACAGGTCATGGCTATAAATGGAAAATACCTAATGCTACAGGCAAAAGTAAAATAAACCTGTTCATACACTCATGTAAATAGAGTCTATATACTTAGGTAAATTAAATGTATAAGATTTATTTCTAACATCTCATAGTTTTTCTCCTTTCTGCAACTTCTCTTGTCTTTATTACTTTTCTTCATATACTATTTTTGAGTCATATACCACATTGCAAGGAGATGTGCAACATAGGGAAGGAAAGGGAAAAATTGATATATTAATAAAACAACTTTACTGGGCTAAAATTTAGAATATATAAGAACTTAAATATATTAGCATATTTTGAAATGGACATTTTGTGCTTTATCTAAATTCTAGATGTTTCATATGTTATAGCCACAGTTTGCTACTGTTATCTTTTAAATGATAATACTATTTTCAGAATGGCAAAAACTATTTCCTAAAAGAATACTAACCAGATGGAACCTAAATCTTAAAACATCAACAAACATTTTTCAGTATGTACCTTTCACTATAGTCCTTTTATTCTTTAGAAGAAAGATTAGCATTAATACAGTCATAATCCCCTATTAACAAATGTTTGTTTTGCCAAGTCCACCAGCCAGTATTTATGATATAGAGAACAAAAATGTAACATACTGTAGAGAATAAGAATGTGTAGACCTACATATGTTCGTAATTTTTATGTTAATCCATTCACTCAGCAAATGTATATTCAGTATCTACTAAGTACTAGGTACCATAGCCAAAATGACTGTACATTTCACTGTTACATGTTATTCCTGCACAGTTAAACATCACCAAGACTAACCCTGTGCTTACTTCACTTCTAGTAAGCTCCCTTTACTCATCATCTCAATCACTTATGTGAAAGGATTTGTTTTGTCAGATACTTTATTTTAAAATAATTAGTTCTAATCAGTGTGCTGTGCTCATCACCAATTACTTTTTAATTCCAATTATAGGAGTGTATGTTTTTCTTAGGGCCCTTGGAAGAATTTTTTTCTTTCTAAGCAGACCCCTGAATACCCATTTTATCACTCTTTAAGTTTTAAGTCAATCCTGCAGAGAAACTTTGTCCTACCAGGTGCAGGGAGGAAGACGGTCAGGAATACCTAACCTGCTCTTACCAACTAGAAAAGATGAGCTTTATCTCTCACTTTTATCCACTTCCTTCAGTGGTCCATTCCTATCAGGTTAAACATCATTAAGTTATTTATCTTTCTGAACAGTTTATTCTGCTTTAGCTTATTTCTGCTTAGCTATATTAACAGTAAGATTAGTGTTTTCAAAATTTTAAGCAAAATTTACACACAGGCTAATTAAAATATTTAATGCATATTAAAAGTCCTATGTGTCTATATATAACTTGTCAGTTTGGGAGCGAGCAGAAAGAGATAAAATTATTGCTATATAATTTTTAGGGATAGACAACTGAATTTCCTTGGTGGTTTCCTGTATATTGGACCTCACTTAACCAGTAGTATGTGGGTGTTTTTTCTGCCTTTTTTCCCCATCTTATTTAAAATTTGTTGGTGTATTTCCCTTAGTCAAACTAAAGAGAAACAATCATCTAATCTTATGCTTTATTTCTTTTGTATATGTACGTATGGGAGGAGAAGGAAGAAAGAGATGAGGAGAGGTGAAAGAAAAAATCCTTCTGCCTGATTGGGCTTTGCCAGCATATGATAGCAGTGCAGGCCTTGGTTCCATGAGCAGCATCAGATTCAAATTTCATAGAAAAAGAGCCTAGAGGAACTGAAGAAGAGAAATTAAATTCAGCAAGGAGAGGCATCATATACATTATGCATTAACGATAGGTTATAATTGAGAAGAAGCTGGTGCTTTCGGAAAAACATATTAGGTTCTACATTTACCCTTTGTGACTAATTTTCTCCTTTCTAAACAGGGTGATAATAGAAGAATGCTGAATGCCTCTCCATTGCATGTGGAAACTGATGGGCCAGCATTAGTGTGATATTGTCTGCCCACATTTTTCTAGGTGCAAGTTTAAGAGCATGTTCAGTGTAAACATTGAGGACTTTAGGGATCTGAGTCCGAGATGTGTCAAAGCTAATGTTAATAGATCCTGTCCTCAGTTTGTAACTGTGACTTCTAAATGTGACCTTTTAGTTCAAATCTCATAAATTTGTCATTTAAGAAAAAACACAGAAATAAAAGTTTTAAGTTTTAATTAAAAGTATATTTTGCTGGGTGCGGTGGCGCATGCCTATAATCCCAGCACTTTGGGAGGCCAAGGCCAGCATATCACTTGAGATCAGGAGTTGGAGACAAGACTGGCCAACATGGCAAAACCTTGTCTCTGCTAAAAATACAAAAAGATAGGTGTGCATGGTGGTGCACAAATGTATTCACAGCTACTTGGGAAGCTGAGGCACAAGAATCGCTTGAATCCGGGAGACAGAGGTTGCAGTGAGCCATGATTACACCACTGCACTCCAACCTGGCTAAGAGTGAGACTGACCAAAAAAAAAAAGAAAAAAAAGTATATTCTACTTAAGATATTATATATTTCAGTATGAGCAATCAGGAATCCTAGCACTTGATGTAACAAGATTTCAAAACTGGATTTCCTCAAAGGGTTAGGGTTAGGGTGCTCAAAGATGCTCAAAGAATAGTTTGTAAAGTTTCTCAGAAATCCTTGATTTTCTTTGGGAATACTGTTTATTGATAATATATATTGAAGTGAGTTTTTTTTTTTTTTTTTT
>NW_016814779.1:1743209-1791967 GCF_001698545.2 Rhinopithecus bieti | reverse complement strand
TTTTTTTTTTTTTTTGGCCACATTTTTTCCAACCTCAGAATAAAATTTCCAAATTTCTGCATCCCGTCCTTCCTGCCTGCAGCCTGTAGCCTGTTTCCCTCATGGAGCTGGCTATCTCCTGCGGCTTGCCAGGCTCCTTATTTGTTGGCTGAAAAGGCAAAGCAGAAATCAGAAGACATCCAAAAACTTAAATAAAACTCTTCCTTAAATTGCTACTTATTTTAAGTGGGCTATCCCTTCATGAGTCATTTATCAAGCCCTTCTCAATATTTCATTCCATCTCCAATGTCAGTGGGAAAGTCAAAGGTAGTAATAGTGCCTGTACAGTCCATGACTGTCTTTTATCTTATCAGCTTGACTTTTTAGTGTCTATAGCGCCTGTAGCAATTTGGAGATGCTCCTCATTTCCTTCAGAATCTGTCAACTCCTCTTTACTATGTAATGATGATGTTAGTGACAGCAACTAACACGTACATGTTAGGGATCAAGCTTAGTTCTTTAATTTACTAATTTTACCTTCTGGCCAACAAAAGATTTGTTACTATTAACTGTCATTTATGTTAAGTTTACTAGGCAATTTATATTATCTTTCATCCTCAAAACAGCCTATTGATATAGGTACTATTATTATCCTTATTTTACACATAAAGTGATCCAGGCTCAGTAAGTTGAAAACCTCAGTTCATCCAGCTAGCGAAGTGCACCAGAGCCTGGATTCAACTAATGTCTGCCTGATTGTCAGGCTCTTAAACTTCCCACCACATGTGATGACAATGTTTGAATTTTTTTTCATTCAGTGTGATGCTTTAAAAAAAAAATAATAAGCAAATATAATATGCTTTAATTTGTTTTGTTAATATACTATAAAATAAAATATAAATATAACAATATATAAGTATACTGTAAAATAAAAATATTCTATGAAATGAAGAAATATATTTTGCAGTATTATTTGGCCATGAAAGTCAATGCATATGAAACAATATCATTCTATTATTTTAACATAGGCTAAGAAGAAATGTGTTTCATCTTATAAAAAATTCAGGTGTATCTGAGCAGACAGAAAGTCTTCTGGCTCACTCAGGCTTCTGGATAGAAACCATGTCATGATTCCCTCCTCCTTAGCTTCTGTCTTATAAGTAAAGGAATTTGATAGGCTGTCTGGAAAAAGATGGCTGTTTTAAATTGGCTTGTGGTCGTCTTTGTTGAAAATAAAATTAAAAACTTCTGTTATCTTGTAAAGTTTGGAAGCAGTTTAATGCCAATGAATGTCTTTTGATGATCTAATTTATATGTACTAGGGTCTTTGTTTCCTGTTTCCACTTCTTATTTTGGATGATAAAATGATAGTCTGGTTTCAATTTAGGGTTGTTATTCACTGGAACACTTTAGAGAAAAAAGAAATCCAAGTAGAGATAACACATTTGGTAGATAATGCTCATTAATGAAGAAGACTCATTTCAGACCAAGCTTTAGTAAGTGATTCCAAAGTAGAGCTAACAGAAATCAACCTTCATTACAAGGGTTTCTTTATTGTTCATTATTGTAATAAGGAAGTCTGGAGAAACAGTAAGCATTGGAAACCTAGTGATAGTTTTGAAACTTAGGAATAGTTATTTATCTGGGACTGTCTTTTAGGTCCTAAAATCGTAGGCACTGAGATCACTTTTTAAAAAAATACAAATTATGTTTGAGACTGTGATATGTGATAAGTCTCACTCACCAGAAAAAACTATGGAAGTGAAACTGAAGTCCTGTAGAATGAGAAAGGAAAGAAAAAATAATAAAGTGAATACATTTCAAGACAAATACAGTTTCAGGCTGCACTGGAAAGACTTAATATTAAATTAGAATTTATGTGTCTGCTTTTATCTAAAGAGCAAACCACATGGTAGAACTCTTATCCTTTGTCAACGTTTTTGCCTTATCCTAGTGTTAACCATAAGCAAGTGAATATGGAATCAGAGTAGCTTTTTGCATGCCTCTATGAAACCATCTATATCGTATACCAGAAAATTATCTTCCATATCTGCCTTGAATTAGATAATTCTTCATGTCTATTATCACAGATTCTAGAGTATCTCCCTACCTATTTCTGTCTAGCTGTTAACAGTTGTACAGAACTTAAAGTGCAAAGTTGGGAATTAGTGTGACTAATGTAGTATCTTACTGGTCCTTGAGGAATACTTTTCTAAGGGTATGAATATATTATTTTCTACCAAAACTATTTATTTGCCATGATGAATGTTTGACCTAGCAAAAAGCATTTGACACTAATAATTCCTTTGTAGAAATGCCTTGGAACCCCAAGCATAAAGGGATTACCCCCAAATCATTATTTTCAGATAGTCACAGAATCTAAATGGGTTTGATTAATTTAAAAATCTAAATGGACTGAATAAATTAAGTTTAAGGATTTAACTTTAGAAAGTCCCATCACTTTGTGCATTTAGCAGCACATAGCCTAAGAGCCATTAACTTGGAGCTTTTTTTGTGCTGTGATTATTATTTCTGAGCAACTCATTTTAGCATCCTATATTTCAATTTCCCAATCCAAAATAAATGATGTTATAGCCTGTAACATTTGACAGTTTAGGGGGAATATATTACATTTTAATATAAAAAATAGAAACAAACCCATTTAGACATACAAAAGAAAATATGCTCTAAGGAACACAGTGGTGATGAGATTCTTGTTCTGTCAACATTGAAGCCTAACCTGAAGTTAGTAAGTCAAGGAGTAACATAATAAAAGCAGTATTTGAGAAAAAGCGAAAACTTTTTCAAGCTTAGATAAATGCTTGGAAAATGAACAAAGGGTGAGTAGGGATACAGTTTAGGAACTTAATAAAGTATCTTGAAGTTGCACTGACAAGATCTGAACAAAAATATTGTTAAGGAAAACATTGAAAAGGAACTGTTCAAAAGACATTTCCGAGGACTTACAACGTAGAATCAACAGGTCTTAGATAGAGGGGCAAAGGAAACAAAAGTTGAGTTTGACAGTTCAAACCTAGGGGTGTAGGAGGTATGATAATATTTATGGAAAAAGTCACCACCTCCAGGAGAAAGATGAGTTCTGTTACAGGCAGGAGTTCGAATAAAACTGACATGTGTAATTCTAGAAATGTCCAAGCAGAATTTGGGAAAGGAGATCCTAGAAATTGAGAAAGAAATTGGGGCTAGTGACAGAGGCCTAGGATTAAGTAATAATTGAATTTATTAAGAGTAAAAGAGGCCTCCAAAGTTGCTGATTTGGAATAAAATCTCACAAAATTGAGGACTGATTTTTAAAATTAGCCTGTACTGTAAAAGCTGTAGATGAAAGAAGGAGAAAATAGGAGTGATGAGAGAGCACAAGAACCAGGTTTGTGTCACAGTTCAAGCAACAGCTACTTAAAAATATTTGCATCCAGTGCAGAAAAATTAATACGAGATATAAGTTTGGCCAGAATTAGGACCATGACTTTGGTTATCAGACATCAGATTGTTGAAAGAAGTGAATAGCAAAATTTATTTTATTTTTACAGTAGCATGTAAAATTTAAATCATTGACAAAAGCAAAATACTAAAATAAAATTCAGTGTACCTAATTCTAATATCACATTGTGTTTTTACTTTACATATTGTATTCATTAAAAGCAAATATGGACATAATATATTGTACCATATATTCAATGATGAACACAACACATGTGGTCTCTGCCTTCACTGAACTTGGAGTCAAGTGGAATAAGAATTAAACCAGTTTTGAACATGGTAGTCATGCAGAGGATATAGTGTTTAAACATGCTAGTCACAGGATATAGGCGTTTAGGTGAGGCAGCAGGAATTGGGATAAAATATTTAAGAACTAAAGGAAGAACATGGGGACATCTTTCTTTTCTACTTCCGAAAAGCCAAAAAAAAATTTTATGAATTTTGATGTTTTAGAAAATGTGGCCATGTGATAAGTCCATATTATTTTTTCAAGGAAATTATATGCAAAAGTGGACATCAGTTTACCAGTTTTAACATTTTAACATCTCTTATATTTTTATAATAACTGAGTTTGCATGATGTAATTAAGGTACAGGGAAAGGAAGATGTGTAAAAGGTAGGTTAATATTTTAAAAGACTAAATTCTTCTCAGGCTTTTTTTTTTACTGTTTTCCCAGTTTGTTGTTGGGTTTTCTTTTTGTTTGTTTTCAGTTGCCTAATATTTTAGTGTCTAATTTAGAAGCTAAATCATTTGTCTCTATAAATTTATTATTTATTTCTTAGACCCTTTATAAAGTACAGAAAACCGCTTGTTTCGTTATGCTTTCATCTTAAAAAGAAGACACCTTGTTATAGCTACTATATCATTAAAACTAAAAAATGTCTGAAAAACACATGGACATTTACTAGGTGTTGTTTGGTATGATTCTCATCGTATTTAGGTTTGTTAGCATTTTGAGACCTTGACTATCAAACAGGCTGCCTGGTTAGCCATCATATTTTAATTAGTTTCATCAAATCTGGCCTTTCATCTTTGGTCACAATAATTAAAATCCTTTTAATTTAGCAATTAAAATGATGCAGTTATACAGGCATCAGAAGTACTGCCTTTTCTTCATATTGTACTACCATGACTGCACAAATGTGTTTCTTAATTATCTGGCATAATTTTCACATTGCATGGAAGCTCATAATTTGCAGAATGAACTAAATGTTAAAAAAACAGCCATATCCCTGTTGCAGCTAATTGGCTGGATAATGCCCACCATTGACCAGCATATTATGCTCACAGTAAGGTAATATTACAGAAAACACTCCAGATTTTATACTGTGTTTCAACATGCAGTATTATATGCATATATAGTATATATTTTATACAGCTTTTAAAAGAAATGATTTTTATAGCAGTAGTTTTTATTCAACTAATGGTGACATTAGCCTGCTTATACTAAACATTAGCTATTGCATATCTATGCATAAATGTGTTTATAAAATTTATCCGAGAAAGCAAACCATGTTGCAAAAGGGAAGTAAACATGTGGCGCTATAAGCCTTAATGCATTCTTTATTTGAAAGGCACTGAAATAGAGAGCTCTCTTTCTCAGTGAAAGCAAAGACTCTCTGTGTTTTAGAACACTTTACTTCTTGCAAATAGGGTTGAGATAATTGGCATGTGAAAGAGGCATTCTTTGTAGAAAGGCCTGTAGTAAGTAATATTAGCTTGCTGAAAACTAATACCGAAAGAAAATAAACTTTATTTTTCAAACTTTTCTGGCAGAGCTTTCCTGATTCTCTTTGTACTAAAGCATTAATGGATTCAGGTTCTTAACTTGAAGATTGTCCGTTTATTAGAGTAATTGATAACTGATTGAACAATTTAAACATGCTAGTCATGCGGAGGATATAGGTGTTTAAACATGCTAGTCACAGGATATAGGCGTTTAGGGGAGGCAGCAAGAGAGTTGTGAGTCCACAGTTTCTAAAACATTCTTTTTAGAGTAACTGTTTGATCTCTTATGGCGGGTGTAAAGGCTGTACTTAAAAGTTCAGTAAATGCCCACAAAATTTAAATGTTAAAAGCATTTCTCTCTGAGATTTTCCTATTTTCACTCTTCTAAAATCTGTTTAATTTTTCCCTCTTTATTCTTAGCTCATGAGAAGATATAAAAGCTGTTCTCCCATTTTGTCTCAGAACTCTGTAGAAATAGAAATGTTGATTCTATTTTGTCAACCCATCTATTTGGGGTGGTCTGTTTTGTTCTGACTGCAAAGCCAGCAGCATCCTGGCTCCTCTCATTCCCTCCAAGTGTGTTTGCCATGATCTGGGGTCCAGCCTTTAGCCTGGCTGGCACAAAACATAAATGAGGCCACATCTCAGGGCAGCTTGATATTCACCAAGAACACATAATACATCATTTAATTTACAGAGAGAAATGTAACTGGAATGTTCATATCTGCACAAGTATTTTCTTCTTAATAATAACAAGCATTTTACAATACTTCCCATATACTAAAGCTCTGTTCTACATGCATTAGCAGGTAGCACCCTAACTGGCACATGTGTTTGCTGAATGTTGAGAATGAATGAGAACGTTACTTATTCTGCCACCACGAGTGAAGTAGGTCAGTCAGCTGGTACTGTAATGAATCCTGGTTCTGAATCATCTCTAGCTAAAGACCTTAGGCAAATAACGTTTTGTTCCTTAGAATTGTTCTCTGTCAAATGGAGACTAGTAGTACCATCTCCATGTGGTTGTTGTGATGATTATATGAAATAATGCAAATAATGCATTTAGAACATTCCTCACTTTCTAGATAAGGAAAGTGAGCCTTAAAGACACTTAGTACTTGCCCAGGGTAGCTAGTAAATGATAGTGCTGGGACTTAGACCAAGGTATTTTATTCTATACACAAGTTCTTTACCTCTGTTCTATTCTGCCTTTCAAATGCCGGTTTAGTTATACGTCTTAAGAGAAGTGGACAAGCCAAGTATTTGTGATCCAAAGCTTTGCTGTAGGACCAGAGCACTTCACAGCCATTTGGCCCATGGACAGTACTTCCCAGAGCATTTCAAATGTTTGCCTCAGCTACTCTTCTTTACTATGCATCTGTTGCAAACCAACACATTTTCGACTAGCACATCCATTCTCCTGATAAGGTCATAATATATTTAAGTGATGTTAAAGTCTCATGACTTGGGAACCATCTACTTTTTGACGTTGCCTGTGCATGGGTCACTGACCAGAACCTCTACTTCTCCTTCTTGGGCAAAACTTTATTACGTCTCCCACGAAGTAACAAAACACCGTGTGTGGACTGTGAATAGCAACAGACCTTTGAATGACTTATTTTCAGATAAGCTTCATTACCTGCCAGTGCCTCAGCCATTCTCCACTGTCAGATGAAGGAGTTGTATTACTTGTTTCTGTCTGCTTTTTATTATGCTGTCAAGTGGTACTCAAATTAACTTTTTATCTAGGGTAAAACATATGGGACAATCAAACATAATATTTTACTCTGTTTGTTCGTTTTCTCCCTTCACTTTATATCATGGCAGAGATAAATGTATAAATCCATATGGGCCCAGAATTAAGTTCTAGTCTGAATGCATTCTTCCAGCACTTATCACGTATGCACAATTATGTCCTCAATAAACACCTATTAAACAGTTATATCCTCATCCATATCAAGAGCAATCTTTGATTAGACATCCAGACATTATGACTGCTTCCCTTTGAGATAATAAATCGATATTATTAAATTCAGATTTATTTATTTTTGTTATTTTCTGTTGCTACTTTATAAAATTGATGTATTTTTGTCACGATAAAGGAGTTAAGCCAAGTCAGATTTTATGGCTCTTAGTAGCTTCCTTGGTAAATATTAAAAGGGGGGCAATATGCTTTGGAAAGCATTAGCTGAATATGTTAGAGTTTCTTGAAAAATCAGTGGAAGGTTCCTAATCTACTGTGAAGTCTTTCACTTTCACCCAGTTAGAATTCTGCTTATAGTCAGCTTCTGCAACTCAACTAAGGAGTCATTAAACAGATGGAACACAACGTCTTAGAGAACAAAAGTGCATGGAATCAAATTAGAGTTTGGAAATGAAAGTAACTGATAATTAAACAGAAAATAACCAAATAATGACAGTAATTGGGCATTTGGGAGTAATCTGTCCATTTTTAAGACTTCCTATCCAAAGAATTTGGCTATGTTTTATGACAAGAGAAGTGGAGAAAAAACTAGTCTAGGCTCTTCTGACCTTCCTTAAAATCCATTGAACACTTAAAATCCATTACACCGTTAAAATCCATTACATAGGAGAAACTTTTAAAATATATATATATATATTTTAAAGGCTCTTCTATTGCTTTCAAAGTGGGATGTAAGACAGAATAGCCTTATGCCAAATATCACACCATTCATTGCAGGCTCTTAATATATGCTAAGATTGTAGTCAAGTTAAAAAAACATATGGAAGAAATTCAGAATGTGTGCTTTAGAGTGATTTGGAGTGAGTGGCAATTATGTCCCAATTTTATCACCTATGGGAGGGATAGTTAATAGAGTTAGGATCCATATTAGAAGGGTATTCTAAATATTTTAGTTTGTAATCTTCAAAAGATGAATTTTGCAAGGATTTTTTTCACTTGTCCTGAATGTGTTTTTCTTTTTCCCAAAATAGTAACCTATATAAGCATAGATATGGCTTTGTTTGGTGAGAGAAAGCACCTAACAACCTCTGGATTCACTTTTACTGCACTGACCCTAAGTAGATGAACAGTGTAGGATTTCCAGGTTTATGGCAAGTTAAGGAGTTCTTCCAATAGCTGTCAACTCTAGAAATAGAGTAATCTAATTCTTGATAGAACAGCACTCTTCAGGCTGGAATATCTGTACTGTCGCGATTACCCTAAGACATTTCAAGAGGAGTTAAAGGGAATCCAGTTTCACATCCTCAGCCACCATAAGTCTTATTTTCTTAAAAGTGATCAGCCTGAGAAGGCACCTTGGCTGGAGGCCTTATTGCAGCTTCTCCTTTCCTGCCTCCTCTTTCTCAAATGCCTTTTTTTCCATTTTAACAAAAAGGCACAGGTCTCCCTAGACACAGTCACTATGAACATTTCCTTGAGCTATAAAAAACTCTGGGGCGCACACACAAAAAGACAATGGAAAAGCTTAGTATCTAGGAAGTCTCTTTAATCAAGGGAGCAATGTAATTTCCTTCCCATCTTTATCATTAAGAGATGCATTCCAATAAAATTTTATTTCTGTGCATTTTAATATTTATGAATATTTATCATATGTTAGTGCTCTCTATCTCAATTATGAACTAAAGAGTTCATAATTGTGAACTCTCTATAATAATTATGATATTGTGTTATTTATTCCAAAGGAATTTTGAATACTTAGTATCCATCATCTCAGGAAATTTCTAAAATTTAGTTAAATTTTTAAACATAACATATAATGTAGTGACAAAAATATTTTGAAGTTTAGCATAACTATAACCCCACTTGGGAGGCTGAGGTGGGAGGATCACTTGAGCCCAGGAGTCCTAGTCCAGCCTGGGCCACATGGGGAGATCCTGTCTAATTTAAAATATGTATATATTTTAAAGTTTAAATTTTTAATGCACTGGAACAAAATTGGGGAATTTTAAAGTGGAACTACAATTTCAAAGAAAATAATAATAATATATGATTTCTAAATATCAATGAGGATTTTATTCATGGACTTTTCTCTAAATGAATGATAGTGGGACTCAAATTGCTGTGATATTTATATACCATTGGTCAGAGTAATATAGCCATTTCATTTTAATCTCATAATGTTTACAACATTATTTACAACTATTTAAACATGGATGGGAATAGTATTCTTTGGGGATATTATTTTGTAGCTACATGAGTAAAAATTATGAAGGCTACAATTTTGAAGTCATTCCATCAGAGTAAACAGTTATCCATTGCTTATGGTGCTTTTTTTAAATCTAGGGCTCAAGTGCCTGGTGGTGTAGGTAAATGTACTGAAGCACTTGTCACAATTCATAGCCAATGGCAAAACTGGGTGGATATCTAAAGTAACTTCTGCATAACATCCCATTGCTGGGATATAAGAGCTCAAGGTTTTTTATTGTTAAGTTAGGTCAGGAAAGAAAAAGACAAGATAAGATTTAGGGATTACTTCAACTGTTGGACATGTATTTTCCCAAAGAAGACAATCTTTATATTCATAATTTTCATAATCTTTAAAAAGCTATAAAGACCAATTATGCAAGTTTCTTAGAGGTATCTGAAGTCTGTTCTGTCTTACGCATTTTATCTTCTATTTCAAAGGTGCTGAGTTTGGATGGACACAAAACCCATGTTTATCTTTAATATAGCACAACAAAAGATATTAATGATCTCAACACTTTATGCTTTCATCAAGAGATTTTATTCAAATTCAGTAATTGCTCTGTTTGGCAAAGAATAAAATCTGAAGGAACACTGAAACTCCGTTTAATAATATTTACCCATGATAAAAATTTTATTTTAAAGTAGAATAGGGATGAACTTTGTTAAGTTTTAACAAATTTGGAAGTGGTGAGTGGTAAAAAAAAATTTTTTTTCTCAGATTTTGGATTAAACATTTGAAAATATTTGAAGTCTACCCCCAAAATATAATTTTAAAGACATATCTTTCCTTTTAAAACATACAAAAACTTTTAGTATACATATACTTTTTTATATATAGTTCATTGAAATACATATGCTGTGGATGCACTTGTATTAGTTAAAATGTCCTGTAAAGAAATAAGCCTAAATGATAACAAAAAGCTTGTGGCCAATATAATGATGAATTGGGAAAGGTCTGCTAGTGTTTCTATCAAATAAAATACAACTCAATAACAATAACAATTTTCAAAGCAGCTTTTCACATTCTAATGTAAAAATATTTCTTTTCAGAAGATATTTAAGTATAATTTTTATAACTGGTCATTTTTATTTCTTACAGTTGTAAAAATGTGTTGAAACTAATAAGAATCTCTTAGATTAGACTTTTAAAACAAAATCTTGCCAGTTCAGCTGTCTCCTGGATTTGGTGAAGAAGAAAGATGGGGAGTATGTAACTCCAGTGAGAAGTATTCATTACCTTTTTCAGCAAGCTCATGCATCCTCCCCTATTACATAAAGGAAGGGCAGGGCAGGACATAGAGACTTCTCTCCCCAAAGCTGCTATTTTTCTTTTCCCACAAAACCAAATTTCTTCCAAGTATAGTTTCATTTTTTGACATTTTATTACAAAATGTTTTAAACATACAGGAAAGTTTGAAGAACTGTATAGTTAGTACTTAGATACCCATCACTTAACTTTCTATAGCTAACAATTGACTATATTTGCTTTATCACATATCTGTCTCTACTCATCCAGCAATCTAAGAGTTTCTTTCTTTTTTGGTATCTGACAAAGTAAGTTTTATTTAACTCTATTGCATGTATTCTAATATCTAAACTTCTTGTTTGCATGTACTACTATGCTAAAGCCTTTACAGGTTAGCCCAGGCATTTCCTGCTTCTTTCCCAGCCTACCATCATCCGAGTTTACTCAAACTTCCTTCACATCAAACTTCTTACCCATCATCTGAACATAATTTGGAATTTTGCTGCCTTTACACATTTAAAAAACCTCTCCTGAAAATGCCATTCTTCTTTCTTTTTGGTGTTTATGTATACTTCAAGATCCTTGACGGTCACCATTTCACTGAAAAGGTTTTCTTCTACCTGCATGCAGTTTGCACCTGTCCTCCCAGGGAAAATGGCCCTGGTTTATAGCATTTGCAGATTTTTGTGGTATAAACGTTTCCTCCACAGCTGATTTGAAGCTACCAACATGAAATTACTGACCATGGGCCAGGCGTGGTGACTCATGCCTGTAATCCCAGCACTTTGGGAGACCCAGGCAGTGGATCACCTGAGGTCAGGAGTTCGAGACCAGCCTGGCCAGCGTGGTGAAACCCTGTCTTTACTAAAAATACAAAAATTAGTCAGGCATGGTGGCAGGCACCTGTACTCCCAACTACTAGGGAGGCTGAGGCAGGAGAATCACTTGACCCCAGGAAGCTGAGCCAGGAGAATCTCTTGAACCTGGGAGGCGGAGGTTGCAGTGAGCCGAGATCACCATTGCACTCCAGCCTGAGCAAAAGAGCGAGACTCCTTCAAAAGAAAGAGAAAGAGAGAGAGAGAGAAAGAAAGAAATTACTGACCATGGAGTTAAGAAGGGACACACTCAGTATCCTCTTACCAGCTGACAGAAGCCAGCTCCAGTGTACCACTGCTACTTTCAGTATAATATTTGTCATGATCTATTGTTGTTCATGTGATCTCCGAAAGCAGAGACAATGCCTCATTCGTACTTCTGTTGCTAGCACATGGCAGGCTGTATAGTAAAGGAGTCACAAGAATATTTGATGAATGACTGATTTGGATGTTAATTTGAACTCTACATAATACTTTCTGCACACCGCTAATTCAGGTGTAACTGAGGAATTCACAGTAGTAGCTCCACAGTGGTAACTGAGCTGGAAGTCAGAGCCAACATCTGTAATGTGTGGCAGATACCCCAGGTGGTAAGAATCTCTCTTCAGCCAAGCACTTGTCCCCACTCTCTGTGGTGCAAATTGCCTTTTTCCAGTTCCTTTTTAAGGCTGAAATCTATCCTATGGGGTTGCAACACTCACTTAGAAGGCCATTTGCCATAGATATCTTAAAACTTCATGAGAAGTCAGCAAGGTGCTAAGTTAAGGGCAAGAAGGACATGTATTAAAAGCAAATCTTTAAAGATCCCCTTGGTCTGCATACTAACCTCCCCCATGTTGAGCAAAATTTGAGTTTTCAGGGTTGTTTAGAATCTGGAAATAGTAGCATGATACCCTAGGCATAAAAGAAGATCAGAACTTAAAAAGTTAAAAGGAGAGACCAAAAAAATAAGTGATTATTATTTGAATAGAAATACAAAATGAAATTTTACTTAAAATTGCTATTTTTCTAACATATGAAATACTACCTTTCAGTTTTGGACTTCCAAGTTGAAATAAGTGATTATATGCTTTTTTCAATGGGAGGAAATTACCACAGTTTTCATGTAAAAGGTATTTTATGTGTCTTCATTATTTTATATACTGAATTTTAATTTGAGCTACTGTGGTACATTTTCACAACTTAAATAGAACAGTACCATGAATGTTTAATATGACATTATCTTTGCATGTTGCAGGTAGTAAAATTCTGAAAAACATGTACTTATTCTTGATATTTCTGTTTAATTATGGACTGTGAGGATTTGGAATGGAATAAGTTTTTGAAAAAGAGTTTTAATCATCTCTGGAAAATACCAAAAACCTGGAATAGCAATACTAAGTATAGTCTACTAGACCATTTACATCTGAACTTAATTCTCCCCTGCTGTTGTTCAGCTCCTTTAGATTGAATTACACATCAATCCAGATATTTTATTTCGATATTTTAAATCTTTGTGAGGTTATGTATGTGTGATTAGAGCTAATTTTGATTTTGATTATATGGAAAAGATTAAAGGTACTTTTCAGGATTAAACAATCAGAGAATAGTTTAGTGATTCTTCTTACTGTCCATGGTCAGGTTATTTTACTTTTTGTGTAAATATATTCCAATTTTATAAGAGGGATAATAAAACTCCTTATCTGGGTTATTGAGAAATTTTTTTAAGAGAGGTTTTTTTTAAAAAAATTAAGAAAAGTGCTAGAGTGTGTTGCGATTCACTGCTTATGGGAAGCACAACTACATATACATAAAGTAGAATATCTTTTATATGCTCTCTAATCATTCATTTGATCTGAAAATGTAAGGAATAGTACACTGACTGACTGTGAGAATGTTCATTTTACATTTAAAATTGAGTATGTATTTGAGCATTTTTCTGATCATCAGCTTACACCAAGCTAAGAAGCACAGCTCTGCATAATTTATTTCCCTCCTTTTCCAACTTAGTTTCTTACTTTTCATTTCTCTAGTTAAGGTTTTTACAAGTTTTTTATCAGAAATGTTCTGTGAGATTATTCTTCATATATATTTTTACTTAATTGATTTTATGTATTACCCCTCTCACCTCAGTTAAATACATGAAATTTTATATCTAGACATCTTATCCACTCCTTGCTGCTTTTCTTGTGTTTCTAAATATAGTGACCAGTTTTGGAGCTCTCCCACAGTTTCCATTTTTCATGTTCATTGGATTGATTTCATGATCTGGCCATATTGTTTATTGGAGAGGGCCAGAATCTTTTCCCTTACTCAGCACATCATGACCCCTGAGTTCACAGGTCAGCTGAGGTAGGGAATTTTAAACATAGAGTAGTAATAGGACAATGTTATACTGAAAGCATCATTGAATGGAGTAACTGAAATATATATATGTATAGGAAGACCACTCTAAGGGGACTATTAACCATCCCACTTAAAAAAAAAAAAAAATCTTTTGATGATCTCTTGTTCATTAATCATCTAAAATCCAAGCACAGAGAATTCAGTTTTAGATGGTCTCCAGAGCAGAATTTGATGTATAATCTTAATTACAAATCATAGATAATTAATATTGTTACAAAATCAGAATACGATTAGAGGCAGGGATCCTGCACACACCCTATTTTCCTCTCCATTGTTCTGGCCGAGAGACTAATTAATAATTCAAGGAACTGATAGTGAATGAGAACCCGTGGTTTTGCTTGATTATCAAAATAGCTGGATTGGAGAAGAGCTCTCTCCCACATAGATGGAAACCTCTTCTACCCATTTGCAGGTAGAATAGCTGGCAATAATAAGTCCTTCCCATTGGAGGTGTTGAAAGGTGCCTGCCATGGCATGGTTGCCACAAGAGAGGATGAAATGGACATACATGTAGGCTGCTTTCAGGTCAGAGGGAAGGTGGAAGGAAGCCAGCTTGCTGGTTTTCATACACCCTCTGGGGAACACCCATGCACCTATGAGATGGGTTTGTGTTAGCATCACCTCTGAAAGATTACCCACCCAGGCAAAGAAAGTGATCCATTATGTTTTCACTTTCTTGGAGTGGAAGGAAAAAAAAAAAAAGCAAAGGCCTTTTTTTCTAACCATTTCAAAATTGTGTGTGTTGGTACAGTTTTCTTTCTCGTGGAAATGTTGGCATATTAATTGTTTGATCAATACAATCAACAAGATTCCAAATGGCGTTCATAAAAGCCCTCTAAGGGAAACAGTAGAAATCTTTTTTTCAAAACCCTTCGGTGAAAGCTTGCTGTTACCACAAATTATAATAAAAGACCAAAACACATACCAGTTATCATCTATAGTCCCTGAGCAAATTACATGACTCAAACTGTTCAGTTGGATTAGGAACATTTCTGTTATTATTTGAAAAGAATATTCTATTGTGTATCTATTAGAAGCAGTAGAATTAGATGATCTGCTTGTGTTAATGCTTTCTATAAAATCCCACATAATGTATAAAAAGGATAACTTATCCATTTTACCTTGGATTTTAAAAATCTTGGCCAGGTGTGGTGGCTCACTCTTGTAATCCCAGCACTTTGGGAGGCTGAGGCAGGCTGGTCATTCGAGGTCGGGAGTTTGAGACCAATCTGACCAACATGGTGAAGCCTGTCTCTACTAAAAGTGCAAAAACAGTTAGCTGGGTGTGGTGTCACATGCCTGTAATCCCAGCTACTTGGGAGATTGAGGCAGGATAAATCACTTGAACCTGGGGAGGCGGAGGTTGCAGTGAGCCGAGATTGTACCACTGCACTCCAGCCTGGGCGACAGAGCGAGACTCCATCTTAAAAAAAAAAAAAAAAAAAAAAAAATTGAGAGGTACTTTGTCTGTTTTATACTTCTTCCGATATACCTTGGGAATTAAATAAAGAATAAAATGGGTTCATTAAAGTATTATTTTACAACATTATTTTAAAATATATTTATTTGTAACAATAATCTATGTAATTAATTTTTTTAATTTAGAAAATGTCACAAGTGGTAAAACTTACCCGGAAAAAGCGTGCATAAATTTCAAAAATAGTACTAAAATGCAAACCATGGTGCCATTGTCTCTTACTAAATCCAATTTAGCAGTTCTCTATTCTTTTCTCTAGAACTCATGAACCAAGCAGAAGATGAAAGAGTATCAAGTGCTCAAACAGTCATCATCAAATAATTATGAATGATGTTGCAACGCAGATAGGGAATTAGGAGACTTCCTAGTTTAATCATATCAAAGGAGAACTTTTGGAAAAGCAGTTTCTTAAAGTAGTTTTCCCAGCATGGAGACTGCAAATGAATAGAAGATGGTGATAAGGCACTTAACTCTTCCTCTCAATGCATGGTCTCTGTACAAATAGAAAAGAAAGGGAAAGTCAATTAGAAGAGGAGAATAGGAACCTACCCCTCTACTCAGTGATTTTCCAGTTAGCTTCTTACTCACCTCCCCGCTGATATCTCAAAAGTTTTTCTTTGGCAGTATGGGGACCTCTCAAAAATCACATCCTAGTGTGGGTGGCTAAAAGCTTAAATTTTCAAATTTAATTTACAGATAAATCCTCTTAAGGAAAAAAAAAAAAAAAAACCTGATTTTGCTTACTGGAGTCTGTTGTATGTATAAATTTGTAAACTCAGTTGCAATTAGATTAAAAAATTACTGACCCCTGAATTCTGTTTGAAAATACAGGTGCAACAGCTGCAGCCCGGAAGGAGGTGATAAGGAACAAGATCCGAGCAATAGGCAAAATGGCCAGAGTGTTCTCAGTGCTCAGGTGGGTGCATTCGTCCTCTGTTTTTGTTTCAAATTTTATAATGTGTCACCTATTAAATACTTTAATACTTTCATCTGGTAATTTAAATATTTTACTAGAGAATATTTGTCTTTTTTTCCTTTTAAATTAAATATTGAGGAAAATTAAATGAGAGATTGTCTGTTTCTCACTCTTTTAGTTAAATTGCAATCTACTAAATTATTTCTGTTAAGAAAGTCTCAAAATGAATTGCATCACATTTTATTCCTCTATTTGCTACAGGACTTTAAAACATTGATTTCACAATAGGTTGAACATCTTATGAAACAGGAAAAGCTATTGTGATTTTTTTTGTTTTGTTTTTCATTCTGACTCTGTGGTGAAAGATGCATTTATCAGACACATTTCACTAGATTTCTAGGAAATGAACTTCAACCATAGAGCTATTAATGTAAATCTATCTTATTCTAATTATTGAGAGAAGAAATTACTATGTTTCAATTTCCGTATAGTAGTATATTTTGTAAATAGATTATGAATCATTATTAAGCATTTATTTAGAAAACAAATGTTTTCTTGAAGGAAACTCACTCTGGTTATTTCTAAATAATACAATCTAACATTTCTCTTCAGAAGATTACTTTAAAATATGATATATGTTAGGAGTATACAGTCAATTCAAAATGATACATATTAACGAGTAAATAGGAACACCTTGGGAAATATTACGTCGACAGTTGGATAATTTAATAATCTAATTTTTTGCCAAATTTTTGCCCCAACTCTTTCTCATAGAGTATTGACACTGGCTCTTTTGATTTCTCCTCTTGCTATTTCTATCCTCTTCCTGGTACAGTCACTAAAGAGTAGCTGAATGACTTAATGCCAAAAGAGGGAGCCATGAGAAGGATGAGAAGCATTATCATGCTCTCTCAGAGACACCACATCAAAGGCAGTGAGAACTCTGTGGTAGCCAGCACAATCACGACAAGCCGTGTTCAAGCTGAAAATAGAGCATCATTGCTCCCTTCTGTTACTGAATGAGGCTACCTTTGCTCTATTGCTCTACGTTTCCAACTACATTTTCAGAGTTTATTCATTAATGCCATAAGTAAATATAGTAAAACTTAAAGCATTGATTAAGTACCATGGAGAAAAGAAATAAAGCAATGTAGAGATGGAGCAAGTGGGAGATAAAGAACTTCTTTTAGTGTGTGGTCAACAAAAAATTTTTGAGTAATGGTATTTGGACAAGCATGGGTGACCTTTATGAAGAAATGGGGTAAGGGAGTTCAAGGCAAAGAGAATAGCAAGTGCAAAGATACTTAAGTAAAGACAAAACTGGCAGTTTTGAGGACCACAGGGAGGCCTGTATGGCTGGAAAAATGTTCTGTGGGAACAAAGGCATATATGAAGGTCATAAACTTAATTGGAACTCTGAGTAAACACTTGCTTATTTATTGTGCGTCAGATTTACCAATAATGCTTTCATTTCTTGTTCTGTCTGAAGTCTCTGAGGGAAAGTAAAAACAGCTCTAGAATTTCCATGACTATCCCATGATAAATGGACTATTTGAACCCAGTGATCAGTGACTTGACTTAAAATTGCACATGTTCATAGAAAAATAGAAGCAAGCTATTTATTATTGTTTTTCTATAATAAAAGCATCCATAGCACATATGCAGAATATAGAGAGATCTTATCCAGAAAAAAAGTAAGTTAAGCTTAGTAAGTAATGATTGAGCATTAACTGTATACCATGCACTGAATTAGGCAATCTAGATACCAAATTGGAATGCCAGCCAGATAGATGGTAAACTAACATAAGAAAATAAAGTGTGTGCTAACTACATGAATAGATGTCCTGCTGTGGCATTAGACAGGAAGGAACCTTGCATTTCCTGACTGAAATGTTCATAAAGAGGTTAAAGTTGGAGGAGTGCTGTGAAGGATAGGCTGGATTCCAGGACAGAGAGGAATGTGGTGAAGGCATTCCTGGAAGTGGAAAAATTATCAGGAGCACAGTCGCACAATCCTAACAGCAATATCAATGGCATCCTTTTATGGGGCACTTACTAAGTGCCAGGTTCATGCCCCATGTTTTGCACATTTGACAATAATCAACACAGGAAGCTTGCAAGGTTGTGGTGACTTAACTTTCCTGTGAGGAAACTGAATCTGAGAGAGGCTAAGCAGAGTGTCCCAACTCACTCAGTTGGGGAGCAACACTAATGAGAGTCTTACTCAAAACTGTGCTATGTAGTCTAGTATAAATTCTAAACAATACTAGTAATCTAGTAATGAATTCTAAATATATTCAAGGACTGACTAGCAAAAGACATGAAGGTGAGTGAGGAATCTAGTTAAAAAGGAGACTGAAAATATATTGAAGTCCATATCCTTGAGTGCTTTGAATAGCATGTTAAAGCATTTAATTTTTTTGTGTGTAGGCAATCAGGAGTTGTTGAATTACTTTAATGAGATTAGAGGCATGCTCTAACCCATGTTCCACTATACATGTTAATTGCAACGTGAAGATTGGCTAGCAAGGTGACATATGGATAACCAAAAACGTAACTAAATATAAAATAAAATGTAAATTTAAAAAAAAGAAAAACATTTAGGAAGCTTTTGAAGTAATCCCAGCAAAAGGCTGGACCAGGCTATGGGAGGAGAAGTGCAAAGGAAAGGACAAATACAAGGAATTTGGGAAAACAGAACGTGACTAATGAATGTGGAATGTGGTACAAATTTGTCAGATATACTTGCCCAACATGTTTCCTACATTTTGGAAATGTGCAACGTTATCAGGGAACCAGAAAACTGTCTTTAGCAGTCCTTGCAGATAAAATACAAACCTGTTGCCTAGGATTCGCCAGTCAGATTAATGCATGGTAAGTAAGACTTTGTTTCAAATTGAGCATCATGAGGAGGCAGCAAGGCAAGACGACAATTGTCCTGTCAGGTGTGGAATCTCATGGGCCAGCAATGGAAGAGCTTCCGCCTCAGCATTTTGGGAGCTAACTACACAGCATTAGTATGAGCTCTGGCATTGGCTATGAACATCAGTGGCAAGCCTTTCATGGAGCCCACCCCACAGTGTGGACAGGTACTATTACTCTTCCCAGCTACAGAGCATCGAAGCCCAGTTCTCTGGATCTGTGAGCTCTCTAATACCTTTAATATATCTCTTTCCTGTTAAAATTAGCCAGAATAGATTTCCGGTGTTGGCCATGAGAACCCTTACCTATGTGAAAGACTACAGGAGAGAGGAAATATTCCAGAATATTCTACAGAGGTTCCAGTCTGTGCCATGGATAGGATGCCATTGTCTAAGGAAGAGGAAGTATTTTTCAATTTAAGTATCTAACAGGTATTTATTGGGAAGAGTAGGATGTATTGAATTTGGCAGAGCATTTATGTAGAAGCACTTAGAAATTCTGCCCTGGAGGTTCAGAGAGAGGTGAGGGTTAGAAAAGCAGATATAAGAGGCCAGGTGTGGTGGCTCATGCCTGTAATCACAGCACTTTGGGAGGTCGAGCTGGGCTGATCACAAGGTAGGGAATTTGAGATCAGCTTGACCAACATTGTGAAACCCCATCTCTACTAAAAATACAAAAATTAGCCAGGCAAGGTGGTGCGTGCCTGTAATCCCAGCTACTTGGGAGGAAGAGGCAGAAGAATTGCCTGAACCTGGGAGGCAGAGGTTGCAGTGAACCTAGATTGCACTAGTGCACTTCAGCCTGAGCAACAGAGCAAGACTCTATGAAAGAGAGAAAGAGAGAGAGAAAGAAAGAAAGAGAAGAAACGAGGGAAGGAAGGAAGGGAAAGAGAAATGCAAACAAGAGTAAACAACACAGGAGACAAGAGTGCAGTAACCTAAGCTGATGGTCTTGCTAAAGGAGAGCGTGAAAGGTGAGAGGAGGAGAATAAAGAATTCTTCAGAACATTGCTCTCCAATAGAAATAAAATGTGAGCTACATCTGTCATTTTAAATTTTCTAGAAACCACAGTAAAAGGGGTAGAAACAGAAACGAATTATTGATTTTTATAATATAATCTGTTTAACACAAATATCCAAAATTTTACCATTTTGACATTTGATCAATATAACACTTATTAAAGGGACATTTTCTATTCGTATTTTTGTACTAAGTCTTTGAAATCCCATGTATATTTTACACTTACAGCACATCTTAATTCGACTAGTCATGTCTGAAGTGGTTAACAGCCACATGGAGCTGGGGCCTACATATTAGAAAGCATAGGTCTGGAGATAGAAGAAAAAGATCAGCCTAGGAACTGAGAAGATGTCAGAGAAGGAAGAGGAGAAGCAGGAAAAAAAGCATTACAACACCTAGGGCAAAGAGTCTTTCAGGAAAGAGGGCGTGGTCATCAGAGGAAGTTACTGCAGAGATTACCAGTTTGAATGAGAACTCAACAGAGATAGTTGGAATTGAAAAATGAAGAAGCTGCTAGAAACCATTGAGGACATGGCTTCCGCATGAGGCAGGAATGGCAGTCACAATTAAGGGAAGTAAGGAATGTGGTTGAATAAGAAAGAAAAAAAGAGCAAGGAAGGAAGGAAAATGACCATCTTCTTTGCTGGGGCATTTGTAACAGTGTATCATTTCATCTTCATAGAAATCCCATAATTACAGATGTGATTTTATAGAGAAGAAAACTGAAGCCCAAGAAAGTTAAATGATGTCCCAACATCAGTCGTATGACTGGGATGTTAGCCTGAGTGTGACCCCCTCAAAGATGTGATTTCCCAAAAGATTTTCTACTATTGGTACAAAATTAAAATTTTGAAGAAATTTTGAAGATTAAAAGAATACTTCAGATTACCGGAAAATTTTGTAGGTAAAAGCTAATAATTTACTTGGCTTTCTCAGAGCATTATGGGTTATAATTGTTTGTTTGATGAGTCCCGTGTTTTTGGGGGTTTTTTGTTTTTTTGTTTTGTTTTTGAGACAGTCTCGCTCTTTCACTGTGGCTGGAGTGGCACGATCTCAGCTCACTGCAACCCTCCTGGGTTCAAGCAGTTCTGAAGTCTCAGCCTCCCAAGTAGCTGGGATTACAGGAGCATGCCATCACACCTGGCTAATTTTTATGTATTTTTTACTAGAGATGAGGTTTCACCATGTTGGCCAGGCTGATCTCAAACTCCTGGTCTCAAGTGAGGCGCCCAGGTCTGCCTCCCAAAGTGCTGGAATTACAGGTGTGAGCCACGGTGCCCAGCCTGAGTCCCGTGTTTGATACGGGATTTGACACAAAGATTCTTGGTGTATGTAGGAATTATAATCACTCATGAGGCAAAAGCCATATTTTGAATATGAATGTAAAGGAAAATTGTGTTCGTTCTTTAGAGATACTCACAATTTTCCCAAATCATATTATCATTCAATATATTTCTTCAGGGGACCTCTAGTGGTTTGACAGACCACAGAAGCTTAAAAAGTTTGAAACACCTGCATGAAAATAAACAATAATTAATTATCTCAAACCTATTATTATTATTAATTTTTTTTTTTTTTTTTTTTTTTTTTTGAGACAGAGTCTTGTTCTGTCTCCCAGGCTGGAATGCAGTGACACAATCTCGGCTCACTGCAACCTCCGCCTCCTGGGGTTCACGCCAGTCCTCCCTGCCTCAGCCTCCCGAGTAGCTGGGACTGATAGGGCGTGCCAGCCACACGCCGGCTAATTTTTTGTATCTTAGTAAGAGACGGGTTCACTGTGTTAGCTAGGATTGGTCACGATCTCCTGACCTCGTAATCCACCCGCCTCGCCTCCTCTAAGTGCTGGATTACAGGCATGAGCCACCGCGCTCCGGCCATCAAACCTATTATTATTTATTATTATTTTTATTTTTTATTTTATTTTTTTTTTGAACGGAGTCTCACTCAGTCGCTCCAGAGCCTGGAGTGCAGTGGCGCTATCTCAGCTCACTGCCAAGCTGACCGCTCCGGGTTCACGCCATTCTGCTGCCTCAGCCTCCTGAGTAGCTGGGACTACAGGAGCCCCCGCCGCCCGCCCGGTCTAATTTTTTGCATTTTTTAGTACAGACAGGGTTTCACTGTGTTACCAGGATGGTCTCGATCTCCTGAACCTCGTGATCCGCTCCGCTCGGCCTCTTTCCAAAGTGCTTGGGATTACAGACGTGAGCCACCGCGCCGGCCAACTACCTATTCATTTCTAAGTAAACTTTGGCAGTAGGAGGATACAGAAATCTAAAATATGGATTGAACATTTCCATTCTCCATTCAACTTTTACTGTTTTAGTTTTTGGTCAATATTTTTGAAATGTGAGCTATGTACCAGGTACTGTTCTAGTCTGGGGTGCTGTGGATGCAGCGTGATTAAATGCAGACCAGAACCCCCTGTTCTCAGCTTGTCTGCTGGGGGTGGCGAGGGGTGCGGGGGACGGCGGGAGGGGAATGGAGTGGGCAGGAGACCAGAAGTAAGGAAGTAAACACACCGTATCGTTTTTCAGGGGTGATAAGTGCCTTAGATAAAATAGGCAAAGGGAGAAGGAGTAGAAAAAGGGATTATTATTTTAAATGGCGTTCCTAAGGAAGTCCTTGCTTAGAAGGCGATATTGGAGCAAAGATTAGAAGGCAGAGTGGGAGTGAGCCGCACAGATGCCAGGGGAGGAGGACGACAAAAAAGTGCAGCGCCCCTCGGTGGAGTGTGCTGGGTATATCTAAGGAAAGTGGACGTTGGTAGGAAATGTAGATCAAGAGATGGGTGCGAACAGGAGAGTGTGGGGTAGCTAGTTTATTTTAAGGCCTTTGTGAAACCTCCCTTTCACCCATCAGCAGAGGAGAAGCCATTAGAGAGTTCTGAATACACAAGTGACAGGATTTGGCATAGGTATGAAAAGCCTCACCCTGGCTGCCATACTGAGAACAGCTGTGGGGGGAGGGGGCAAGAGTGTGACTGGGATGGAGCAGAGAGACCATTTGGAAGGCTCCTGCAATCCAGGGAGGTGATACTGGTGGTGAGCAAAAGAGGGAAGTCACAGAAGGCTGTATTTTGTATGATTTTATTTATGTGAAATGTCCAAGAGAAACAAATCTACAGAAAGTGACTGGAAGTGATACAGGGCTGAAGGAAATAGGGAGTGACTGCTTAATAGGTATGAAATTTCTTTTGGGGGTAATGAGAATGTTCTAAAATTGATTATGGTGATGGCTGTACATCTCTGTGAATATATTCAAGACCATTGATTGAATCCTAACACTTTAGGTTAATTCTGTGCCAAGTGTATATCTCAACAAAGCTGTTGTCGAAAGAGGTGAGGTAGTAGCTTTGTGAGAACTGGTTAAACTAGAAATATTTTGAGGGCAGAACCCTCAATATTTGCTGATATAATGGATATGGAATTAGGATAAAAAGAGTTAAAGAGTGATCCTTTACTCTTAAGTAACTAAAAGATGGAATTGCTAATTTCTGAGTTGAAAACAGATTGTGGTAGTAGCAGGTTTGGGGAAAAGTTCAGGAATTCTGTTTGAGTCATGTGAGACACCTTCATAAAAATTTGGAGTAGATAATTCTACGTACTAAACTCTCTTCGTGTGTGTGTGTGTGTATGTGTGTGTATATACGCAAATATATGTATGTGTGTGTATGTGTGTATATATACAATTTGTATTTTAAAGACTTTTTTCTGGTTATGTAGAATTGCAATATCACTATGTGGAAAGAGTGAGTGGTTATTTAGTCATGGTTATTTAATTATGAGGATTTAACAATTCAAAATGATTAATAGTGTCAAGTAACTAATAAATATAATTGAAATAATGGTGTACTTAAAACTGATTGTAAAACAATTGTCATGCTGAGTAAGAAAATAATTTTATATTAGCAAATCAGTAGGGAAAGTGACTAAAAAAAAAAAAACTGGGAAATTTTCCAGTAGGTTTATTGGCTACTTGCCATTATTTTATGTGTTTTTCATGTAACATCTAAATTACTAAATTCCTTAATTTCTAAAAGTCCACTGAATGTAATTCCTGATTCCCTGATCCACAAATCAGATCTTTTTTTTCAGTCTCCATATGCTCTGTTTTTTTATTCTGTCAAATCAAGTCACTTCCTCTTACTTTTGCTGAGCCTTGGCTGAAAAACTTATAGCACTCACTATGGCTCACTTTTAACATACAGAATGCACAACAAACACTTTTTATTGAGATGCCTGATTACAAAATCAAAATGGTTTTCTCTATCTTCGATACTCAAAAGAAACTGAACCTCCCTAATTGGATAATGTAAACTTTATTGTAGCAATCATTTATGGAACATTACTAGTATATAAATAAATTAAAATAAAGTATGTTTAAAAAAAAAAAAAGATCCAGAGAGCCAAGATAGAAAGAAATGTAGGTTCTTATATGCATTTTTTTTTTCCTTTGAGTCATTTTTGCACAAAAGAAATTAAAGGTTAATGCCACCCCTCATTGTGCCTTCCAGAGAAGAGAGTGAGAGTGTGCTGACGCTGAAAGGCTTGACCCCGACTGGCATGCTCCCCAGCGGAGTACTTTCTGGAGGGAAGCAAACCCTACAAAGCGGTAAGCAGACCGATGGGTATGACTGTGTGCCAGGGCATCACAGTCAGCTGTGTCATTAGAGCCCTGATTTATTCATTCATTTAAGCTCTGTCTTGGTCTTCAGTTCTTCTCAGCTGGCAGAAGGGCTGAAACCCCAATCAGTTTGATCAGTCATGTCCAACATAATAGCTCCCTCATTCTCTGGAATGTGGTCTCTACTCCACCTTTCCCCCATTCACTCATTCCCATGTGAATCTACATGTATTCAGCCTAGCTACAGGACAGCTCATTTAGGTCGCCTACATGCACAATAGGTTTGACTACTTTGAGCCACTCCGTTGTCAAAAACAACTTTTAATTACATTTTGATAAGTATTCTGGTTATCCATTTCATTTATGAGATTAACACATACACACAAAAACTAAAATATACCTGTAAGTCTAAATTTTAGGGAGATGGTTTCATTATCCTCTTGAATGGAAATCGGAAGCCATATGTGTCTTTTCTCTGATTTATCAGTTGAAAACAAGAGACTGAGTAGAACTACATTTTTGAAAAAAGGAGAGCATTTCCTTTACAGTACAGATTTTATGTTAAAATGTGTAGCTTTCTAGACTAGTGCCATCCAACAGAACTTTTTGTGGTGGTGGAAATTTCTGTATCTATACAGAAGGCACATATGACTGTTGAGCATATAGGGAATATAACCAAGAAACTAAATGTTTTCTTTTATCTAATTTGTATTAAATTTAATTTAAATAAGCCAGGGGGCTAGTGGCTACCATGTTAGCAGCACAGTCCTATAAATTATTTCACCTTTGTTACTTTTTTTATCAAATTTAACTGCTATTATCATTACATAGACTACAATTTTAACACTAAGAAATTGCTATTAGATGAGGCTTTAACAGAAAAAAAAAGAAAATGAAAATATGCTATAAGATTTTTCAAAACATTCTCAGCCTCTTGCTTATTTTCCTATATCTTTCCTTGAATCTTTTTTGTATTTTCTTTTCTGTCCCTGCCCTTCAATCTAGAAGACTCACTATTCTCATTTATGTTATTTAATAACCTTCTACATGAAGAGTAGTGATCAACTTCATGAATATAGTATTGCTGAATGATCATATCATGGCTGCATCCCAATAATTGTCTCTATTTTCAGATGAATGTATTCCAAATCAGTGTCTTTTGAGTTTTACAAAAGACAAAATGTTTAAGTGAAGGTAGGAAGATACATAGTATTGAGGAGTAAACGCCCCCTTTAAATTTACAGCTAGGAATTATTTTAACAAGTTTTAAAAAAACACACATAAAATGTTTCTACCAAATTAAATATCTTACTAAAACATTAGCATAAAAGGATCATTTACGTGTCCAAAATGTACCATCTACCTAACTGACTGAAATCTAGTTTCTGATAAGCACATTTTAAGACACAGCAAGTGTATTATCAGAAACTGTGGGCTACATTTGCTTTAGAACATTTAATAGTGGGCAGTACCATAGTTCTAATATGTCAGTGCTGGTGTGATTCTGAATGTTTTGCTTTACTTTGAAACTTACATTACTTAAGTTTTTCCAGTTCTTTGTTTCATTTCCAGATTTTCACCTGTGTTTTTCCTTAGGTTATTCAGTTTTATTTTATTTTAAATCCATTGGTTTGTGTTTTTCTATGTTGAACCTACACACAAACACACATACACATAAAAGACATATGGGTTGAAACCTTTCTATATGAGTTTGAGAACTTACTGTATATTTTAAACCACGTACATTGATACAACTCCAAAATGTATTGCCTGATGCCCTTCAATTTGTCTAAAAGGATAAACTACTTACAACTTTGCTATGTACTCTCTCTCCATGGTGATAACCGTTCCCCATTTTTATCATAAGGAATCTAGAATCCACTGTAAGTAAGTTATAGTGCACATTTTGCAGTTGCTGTAGTTTTAAAATCTTGAATTATAAGAAAAATGCAAATTAAAGTCAAGGGGTAGAATTTTAATATTAAACATTTTGGAGTTACAGAGAAGTTTTAAGATTTAATTAGGGAAGTGTAAACTAACCTTAATAACATAGAAAGACTCATACATTTACATAGTGAAAGTTTAGACCCTAACCTTATTACAAAAATTGCTGATAAAGCAATGGGCTTTTCAAGTTCTGCCTCTGAAATATGCTGTTTCTGTATATTCAGTATTTAGGCTGCCTGTTCTTTAAAATGCTGATAGAATTATTGCCACTACTGGCACATTACCACTTGATTTGTAACATTTTAAGAATTTTATTTCCAAAAGGATATTCCACTAAGGAAAAGAAAATATAATTGGGCTTGCTGGAAAAGATGTCCAGATTATATCATACGTTTTCTTTTTTCTTTTCCTTCACACTCTTCCTACCCACCGACCCCCAAATCTAATCATGCCCGATGTGTTTATCTTGAAAGAGTCACATGCGTTATCTCCTTAGACACCCTGATTTTTTTTTCTTTAAATTTGAATCCCCCTGCTTTTCCATCACATTAGGAAATAGTGCTATTTAATATTAAATAGTTTGAATGAGCCCACTGATACTGTGGCACTGCTTCAACTTCCGTCATTTTGTCTGGCATTTTAAAACTAAATCACCAAGCATAGCAGAGGTTTTATAGCATTCTGTGTGAGTCAGAAGCACAGTTGAGATTTACATAATCTCTTATAATTCAGTCCATGTAAAAGAAATTTTCCTAAGTGTTTTCCTAAAGGGTTAATTGTTTGTTATTTATTTACTGGGCAAAAACTAAAGCATTTAATTCAGATAGGCGTATCCAGCTCATAAATTAAATTTATAATTTCTGTGGCATTTTTTTCTTTCTTTTTAGCATTTCTGTTTTGTTGTCTGTGCCAGAATCTAGCACTTACAGGAACATTAGTTCTCTTAGCTCCTTTGATGGTCACTGATTTGTTCTTAGAGTTAAAAAATCCTCTGCTCATTTTTCTCATTCATTTTGCACCCCCTTTCTTCTCTTCAGCTACTGTTGAGGCTATTGAGGCTGATGAAGGTAAATTGGCCAGTCCCCTTTCTGTTGTACCTGCAACAGATAAGGGCTCTGCTGGGTGTATTCATATTTTTGCTGTAGCTTGTACAGAGTGTGTGGGTGTTGAGCTAACAGTTGTGGCTCAGTATTAACCAAAATGTTCTTGCTTTAAAGGGGAAAATGTCCTTCTATGGTTTGTTTGTTTGTTTCTTTCCCTTAAAGCTATGTTTGACTTTTGTATATGATGAATAGTAGAATCACAGAAAACAAAAGGATTATATATTTTGAATGATGTGGGGTGGGGGTTATGGCAGCTGTTTTGACCAGTAGCTTATAAAACAATAATCTTTGAGCTGAACCATGTCCCTCCCTCAAATCACTTTCAGGCAGCACTGAAGATAATAAAAATAGCCATCTTAATTCTAGTCTCCAGAAGTTTGTAGCCAAAGGAAAAAAATGTTCATTTAAATAGTGCTTTGTTGTAGTTCAACATTAATTTATGTCTCTAAAAAATATTCCAACATGAGACAGCTGTACATGAGATGAACAGTTCTGGTAATCTTAAATCAAATTTTAACCTACTGGTATTTGTATGAGAATTAACACCATCTAAATATTATAAAAAGTTCAAAAGCATCTAATGGCTGTGTAAGTGGCCAATAACAAGAATAGCAAGTATCAAGTAGCACTCAATTGATGAATGTCTACTAAGTGTCTGCTTTGTGCCAGGCACTGTACTAGGAGCTGCAGGGGAAATCAAGAAGTGTCCATCTCCAGCTGTGTCCTAGCACTACTCAAGGACAGTAGAGTCGACCCTTTAGTAATTGCTTTTTACTTGACTGCTTTTTAAATATATAGTTATAAGAGAACTGCATAATCAAAATAGTTGTTAATAATATACATACCATGTCCTTTGGAAATTTCAAAAATAATAATTTGAAGTTCCCCTTTAAAACAAAATTCTTCAGTTGTATTTTGTTCTTGCAAGGTAATTTTTTTGTTTTTCTCAAAATTATGTGCATATGGTCCTTTGGTATGATATAAAAAGTGCCACTTTAGACTCTTCCAATTTGTACATGATTTGGATATGGTAGGGGAAACAATAGCACTGTAAGAGAAAATACAACTGCTTCCTAAATAGCAGTGAATAAACTGCTATTTATGTGGGAATTCTCTATTCCTCTTGGCAAATTCTAATCTGCAGTGTGCATTCTTGTTGATAGTTTGGCTGTTTTCTGTGGTTTCTGTGACTCTGTGTTGTGTTAAGTATACTACCAATGTAAATTGCTAATACCCATTGTCTGACCAGCAACTACAGCAGAGCACATTCTTCCATACCAGGATGGACAAAAATGATTAGAAACGGAGCCCCATTCCAGAAGTATCCATTGTTCTCGCTAGATTTTTAATTTTGACACTCCCACCCTATTGGCTTTTAAAACCTAGAAATTTCACTTTTACCATTTAAATTAATTAAATCATTTCATAAATGATAATGATGACAAACTTTTATACCTGTTAATTATGATGAAATTATATTCACAGTAGTTTAATAAAAAAAAAAACAGTAGAGAACCACTTCGGCCATCTTGTACTTCAAAATAATTGAGTTAGTTTTCAGGGTGGGTGCTCGTTAGACAGCTGTATTATTTTGCAATTTATTACTAAATTAGAGAAGAATTAACAAGCTTTGCTTTGGGCCTTGGTCTTTCCCCATTTCCCCATCTTACTCCTCTCACAGTTGACTAATCACCATTATGCTAACCTTTAAAATGCAGAGGGGGGGGAAGCTTATTTCTTATCGTTTAATGAGTATTGAAACGACTGTGTATATCTTTTAGGAATCTCATCCATACTAATAAAAGGCACTGCACATTTGCGTAGGAGTGACTGGTAAAGTTTCAGCTTGAAACTGCTTTCCTTTTTTTCCCCCCCCCAAATAAGGTTGGGAGGATAAAGGTACCATGAAATTATCCTTAATCAGCCATGGTGATGCAGCCCAATTGAGCATTGGTGATTGGCCCTGAAATATCTGGCTTGCACTTCACAGGGAGTAAAGCAAACTGATGTCATTGGTTCCCCATTTATGTGTTTTATTTGCAGCTCACCAGTTGGTGTACTCACTGAAGAAATCATTAAGCTTTTTGCACAAATGCCTTACCTATCTCTGTAGCACACTAAAGATTACTTTTTTAAAAAATCAAGTATCATTCCCACTTTGAGATTCCGTGTTTTAATTGAATAGGACCAAAACCAGTTCAACTCATTTTTACTAAATATTGTGAAAGGCATTTTTTCCTTGTTATAATTTAACCATCACTGAGTTTTTCTTTCATTTAGGCAGTAATGGATACCAGATGAACATCAGTTTGACCTGTTCGCTGCTGAAGGGCAGATAATACGTTTCTACCTAGTGATCTTACCTTGATTTTTTTGAGTTTCTCTTACCTTGTCACTCACTCCACATGCTTCCAAAGTTGAGTGGAGAAACAGGAGTTTATAATTTCATTTTTTTTCATGCCATCATTGAGTTGTTTGTCAAGAAGTTATTTCTGGGATTCTGAGATGGCATGGAAATGCGCTGGTTAATTCCTTTTCTAGCTCCTTTTAGCTCCTGCTTTAAGCCCTTTACTAGGTTTTTAGGGATAGCAGACATAGTGATTCCACTGAATTTGCCATTACCTAGCACAATGGAAGAATACAAAGAGGGACATGCTGCAGCCTGTCTAGGTTAAGGTGTTTGATGCAGTAATCATGCTAATGATGTGGCCAGTTGATGCTGGTTCTAGAGGCTTGTCCCTGAAAGCAGCTTTCCTCTTTACGTGTCCACTTTGGATTTCTTTGATCTAAACTTTCATGAAGACAGGAGAAATGCTTACATCTTAATAACTTCAAGAGGACATTTTGGTTGGCAAGAGACATTGGCTGTTTTCAAACCTTTGGTTACCTCCGAGTATGGTAAGGAGTCTGTTGTGTGGTGTGCAGGTCCCGTCACTTTGTTCTTCACTGAAGGATTCCTTCTCACTGAGAAATCTCTAACATCACCTGCTGCAACAGCTGTGCCTTTTGTTTTCCTTTGGATAATCCTGTTTTTCTCTTTTTAATGATTTTCTGTTTAGCTATCAAAGGATTTTCACCACAACATAAGATCACTAGCTTCGAGGAAGCCAAGGGCTTAGACCGAATTAATGAGAGGATGCCGCCTCGCAGAGATGCCATGCCCTCTGACGCCAACCTTAACTCCATCAACAAGGCTCTCACCTCAGAGACTAACGGCACGGACAGCAATGGCAGTAATAGCAGCAATATTCAGTGACCACTTCCTGTTCACTTTTTTTTTTTTTTTTTTTTTTTGAGCTGCAGGGCATGATGGGGATTGCTGCATATCAGCAGTTGGATGTTCTTGCCTCTGACAGTAGCTTATTTGCTCTGGGGGCCAGGAATTGGATTCAGTTTACACTATCATTAAAAAAGAGGGAGAGAGAGAATAAACTATATTTTGGTGGGGGTGGTGATTAAACACCTCCTTGGGGTATGCCTTTTAAAAATGCTTATAGAGAAAAAAATTTTAAACAGAAAGCTAATGCTAGTATATACTGCAATGTTAGGGGAATGAACATGTTTTCCTACTGCGTTGGGGACTTCTAGATAGGTTAATGAAAGGCCTTTTATTCTGTTACTGGACATGAAAACTTTGTCTAATTTCTTACTCTATTGTACGTTTACAGTCGCAGCACTAAAAATGGATGACATCAAACATTTTTAACAAAATGATGTACAAACTAAGGACTATTTATTGATAATGTTTTGCTACTCTTGTCAGACAATGGCTATAAACTGAATTAGGCAGTCTTAAAAAAAAAAAAAAAAAAGAAGAAAAGAAAAAAAAAGAACGTTGCAAATTTGTTAAAATGCCAAAAAGGACAGTTTAATTTTGTACAGATTATGCTTACCTCAGGTTTCTTTAGTGTGCTTGAATGCCCTTCTTTCCATATAACACTTATCTTATTAATTCGGCAATGAATCTCTTTTCTTTAAGTTTTAAAAAAACTGGAATAATTACATCTGTCTTTTTTGCTGTTTATATTTAGGGTTTTTTGTTGATAAAATCAAGTCTTGGTTGTGGCTTGCTGAATTAAATATTTATGAGTGGTGCATTTTTAAGTATAGTGAACAAGACACCATATTAAGTACAGTGATAAAGCATCTATATTCTGTAAAAAAAAAAAAAATCTGCCTATGCATGTTTTTTAAGAAAAAAAAAATGGCTGTATCGGCCTGTATGGGACTGTAATGCGCTTAGTGGTCTGACATATACTGGAAATGTATGTATACTGGCGTACTTTATATTCTCTAAAATGCTTAATGCCTTTGAAATTTTGTAATCAAAAAAAAGCTTTGAAAAAATCTAAAGGGGAGAGTATTCTTTAAAGTTTTTAACATAAGCTTGTCAGTGCACATGTAGATGGTTAGCATGTTTAGCAAACCTTGTGAAATTATAATCAGTTTGTAGTTACATGTGAAACTCTAAATGCATGGTAACTGTTAATGTCATAACAGTTTAGTTATTTTGTTCTGTTCTGTCATGTGCCACAAAATATGTACTTTTTTCACTTTTTTCCCTTTGTATATCAGTTACGGGTTACAACTGGTTCATTCTGAAAACAACAACAACAAAAGTCCATTCATATTTTTTAACAATTGTATAAGTGCCCAAGTAATTCACTACAGCCTAAAGCCTTGCCTTTGTAATTTGACTTCTGACATGTTGGCAATCAAAGCATGCACTTGTAACAATGAAAAGAAAAGCATTTTATATTACTACTCAATAAAATGTGCATGAACTTATAGAATTCTCATCCTTCCACTGAGTCCGCTGAAGGGATTTATGTGCACAACCACCACGTGTCTTCTAGGTGCTGGCCCACCACCACACATCACAGGCTGATTTCCACAGGGCTTCTTCCTAGGGGCCTTGTGATCTGAGGGGTGGTGCCTACTTCCACTGTAAGAATCTTGGTGGATTTGTGTCTCAAATCAGATAAGAGAAGTCTATTTAAAGAGCAGATGCCATCTTCTGGCTTCCTCAGGGAGCCAGTTAAGAAACCAGAGCATTCCTTTTTATTGAAAAATAAAATTAATTTGTTACCAGGTTGTTTCAGTTGTATTGGATGCCCTATCTGCTAAAGCAAAAAGTACTAGGCTACTAAGTGCATTTTCATCACAGAAGAGAGTTGCATTTGTATTAATAAGAAATTTGTATACCCACGCTTCAGCTACTATCTAATCACCCGAAGATTTAAGATACACCAAATTTCAGTTTGTTTCTAACATTGTTCATCTTTAGTGCACTTTGTTTTATATAATAAAGTATGCCTGTTATATTAAATAATAAAAATATGGCAATTAGTGATATAGCATACCAAAACAAAGATGTTTTAGATAGAGTCTGGCAAAGACTGTCCCAAGTTTATTTTAATGAATTCAGACATTTTTTCCTGTGGATTATTTCTCCATCCTAAAAAAAGTGGCAACCAAGGAAAATATTTAGATGCAACTTACTAGAATGATGTGAAAGAAATGGTGATTCTGGTATCATGGTGTTTATTTTCTTTCTTATAACTGCAGAGAAAATGTCCTGACTAAACAAAAATTCATTTTTTGGATTCCTTTCTTTTACAAATTGTGCTGAGGCAACTATGGCATAGAAATAAACATTTGACATTAAAATAAGCAGTTGATGTGAGTATTGCTTGCTCTTTCTGATCAATGGTTAGGAAAGTAATACTGTGTATTTTTCTGTAACAGTTTGGTCTCTCAAAAAAGGTTGATATAGAACTAGTTATTTTTTCCAAAGGGATACCCTTTCCAGACCATCAATTATTAGGTTTCCCTCCTTCACTTTTGGAGAAGCTATAGAATTCTTTAGTTGCTCATGCCAGTGTACCTCTGGTTACACACAGACACAGACATACACACAGAAACAACCTCCTGTCCCCCGTCCTCCTGCACCCAGTCCCCATGGTGATTTCACTCTCATGGGATTCAAACTCAGTGCTGAATTTTCAACTGTGTTTTCAAGAATGAAGAGCTAGATTTGACCCTGCATCAGCTGTTTTTCCTGTCTAAAATATCCTCTACTTCTGTTCTCCTTAAATGGTATTTGAGGAAAGGAAAGAAAAATCTTCAGAGACTAAACTTGTGCAATGAGGTGAACAAACTGGAGAGGAGGAGAAACATCTCTGCCCATCTACAGTGTGTGACTTAGGATGACGCCAAAGCTGGAAGTATCTCTTGGCATCAGCCCAGAACAAGGTGTCACGGTGATGCTGAAACCCTCAGAATGGCCTTGTCCTGAAACACGTCTTCCCTCTCACCCTCGCCACATCCATGTGAAATAAATTTTAATACACATCCATTTTTCTACCCAGAAACCAGGGCCCCCAACATGAAGTCAGCCCCATAGGAGGCACCATGGGAATGGTCTGTCTTAAATGTCTCACACTTCCACTCTACTACTTCATGTCTCTCACTCACTGGATCCCTCTTGCCACACTCCATTTAGAAAAGGGGATCTTTCAGTTTGCCCCACCAGTTTCTTCAAAACTGAAAGCCCCTTGGGTTGAACAAATTTGAGATCTCCGCAACTGAAGAGATGTCCTTTTCCCTTGTTATGTGGCTTTTTACTTTATTCATTGCTCAAACACCAGGCCTCTGCCATGTTCCTTTCACCATTCTAGGTTCTTATTTTTTCCACATACACACACAAAATGCCTGCCAATCTTAACAACATACCAGTTTTTATTATAATGTTAAATGTCAGCATTCCATTGTACAGTGAGTCACTGTCAGGCTTAACACAGCTGCTCTTTCGTTTCATGAATATTACTTCTTTATATATTTTAAGGTAATATTAGCAAGAAAAGCCCCTGACCAGGCCTTTTCAGAACAAATTTCTTTCTTAAAAAATGCATACATAGAAATGGGAGGCAGAAAGTAGTGAAATAATTGTTGTACCTATGTCTGGTGATGGAATTTTGAAAAGGCAACTTTGTCAAATCAGAATGCATATGGGAGAATGGAGACCCAGCAGGAGAGAGAAAGTCTGTTTTAAGGAAGGACTGAAGAAACTTAAAAGGTGAGCATCAGAAGTCATGATAGATATAATACCGAGTTGGTTATCCCAAAAGACATTCTTTAAATCAGAAAGATGCCTAATTACCATAGAGTAAAAGCTTAAGGAATGACTGCTTAACTACAGAGTAAGCTGCAGGAGAGTGCAAGTGCCTCCCCTTTACTGCAAGTGTTAAAACCCGGGCAGACTTTACTCAGTGCCTAGACACCTCCTGAGTGATGCTGCCTGGAAGGAGTTACACTGAATGTAGTCGAAGAAACTCTCTTCAAAGATAGACATTGAACTAATTACCCTTCAATAGTAAGATTCTAAATATCCATGCAATTATTCAGTCTTCCGAAAGCACAGAACTTTAATTTGCAAACTGTTGGCTAGAAGCTTGTATTTCCAGGAATACTGACATGGGGCTGAGCTTTCTGCATCAACCAAAGCAGCTCTTTTATGTATTTTGCTGTATATCAGCTGAAAAGAGTCTCCACTAGATTATCAAAGTTTTAATTGACTACTATAGAATATTAGCTTAGAACAAAGTTGACTTAAACTTCACTCCTAAGACATGTTTGTCATGTTATATTTTCAAATCTTTTTATACCAATTGCTGGAAACATTTAGGCTTCTCAGCAACTCCAGATTGTCAGCAGGACTGTCCTGCAGAGAGTCTTACGAGGTGGCATGTAAGTGTGTTAACGATCTGATTCCTGCCAGTCTCATCTACCCCAAACTTGACCCTGAGCTTCAGCCATAGTGGACTTTTTACAGTGTTCGGAAGACACCAGGCTTCCTCAACCCTCGGGGTCTGTATTCATGCATCTTCTATGTGCAGATGTCAGATTTGTCTTAAGTACTGGATTGAGTCATTTCCTCCTCTCTAAGCACACAGTATTCTGTACTACCTCCGTTTTGACACTTAATCCACTGCATGTAATTGTTTATTGTCTATCCGGCCCTGCAGTGAGCATTGTTGCTATCTTTCCATTCTTAGAATGAAACACTGCCTGGCATAGTGTCACTTGGAAGAAGGGGAAGTAGGGAAGGAGAAATAAAATATTTTTTGGCATGGCTTTGTGGTGTGGGCACTCCCAGATTCCAAATGGCAAACCCTTATTGAAGAACAGCTGAAACACCCCATTCAATGTTTCCTGCTCTTTCTCATAAGAATTTCCTGGTCCCCAAAGGTCTGGAGTGGAGCCTACTTTGTAATAAGCATCCACCAAAATTCTTATGGATCAGACAAGTTTGAGAAACCCAGTCCAATGTATTTCTACAGGAAACTTAAAACTCGGTTCTATATTTCTATTTCTACAGATTTTCTAGCACAGGCAAATATTTTACTGCTTAACATGGCTGTTACACAAGATTATGCATGATGAATATAATTTTCATTTATAGTTGTTTAATGAATATTAATTTACACAAAAATGTAGGAATTATTTATGTAATACAACATTCACAACTAAAAGGGTTATGGGAAGAAAACAGTGGTTTTTGTAGTTGTGGTTGTTTTAGTGTATTAGACTTCACCCAGAAAAAGGAGATTAGTGGTGGTGGAGTATCTGGAGATTCCTGGTGAAGAATCAGTGAAAAAAGCTGCCCAGCCTTGAAGAGAATGGAATGCTTTCATATTGAAAAGTTTGCTTATTTCACACCACCCCACCTTACTGTAACAACCATACCCATTATCACCATCAGCTTGCCAGAATTTGCTCACAAAATGCCTTTTGAATATATATTCAACACCATTTACCTTCCGGAAGTGTTACCATGAGTCATTCCTTTAAGTTCAAAAGCACCTTCTCTAAAATCTTTTTTTTTTTTTTTTTTTTTAAGATACAAATCAGAGAAGGAAACCACCAACCTTTGTCAACTATTAACATCGTAATAAAAGTTAACTCATATGGTTCTGACAGGGCTAGTCACAGGCTAATAAAGATAACTGTGTTTATAGAGAGGGTAAGGCCACCGCTGAAGCACGTGAGAGTGCTTGGGGAGAGGACTACCACCTGATCAACTGGGTGCATTAATGTGTAGCTATTTCTACTAGGCCTGTAACAGAGAAAGGAGTACTATGAAATTCAAGACAAAATTTAGTCTTTCACAATATGCAATGGCAGTGACAATAAATGTGTGTGCTACATGTACTCACTTCTGTATAGTGTACTTGATACCGGTCCTGGCCTACAGTTGGGCCTGGGTTGGAGTTTTTATAGCTCTGATACTTATTAGATGTCCGTGTGACCTTGAGAAACTAAGCTTCTTTACATCTCATTTTCTCCCTGGTGAAATGAAGGCAATGACAGTAATTAGTTCATAAGCTTTTCATGGGTTTCAAAAGGGATGTTGCAAATAAAGTAGCAGGCATGGTGCCCGGCAGAAAATAGGCACTCAGTAAACTAGTTATTGTTGTATTCAGCAGCATGCAGAGTCACATGAGTGCTTCAGATATTCCATAGGTGAAGATTGTTTATGCATGTGTGAGCACCTGTGAGTGTGGTGGGGGGCTGAGAGGGTAGGTGTAGTCAGAAAAAGCCCAGGCAAAGCTGACTTGGTTGGAACCTTCCTACCTAGAGGGAAGTCTCGGAGGTTGGGAGGGAACAGGCCTGGAGGGGGCTCCAGTGTGAGAGGAAAAAGTGAGAGCAGAGGAAAAGATCCAGAAAAATAGTGATATGTTGACCACTTGGTTAAAGCAAAGGAGGGGTGGGGCACGAAAAGTGATGAGAATGAGAAGCTAGAATAGAGCCAAATCAGTGTTTGTATCAGGAGGTATTTTGGCTGCAAGTAACCAAATACCTAACTGGGTTCAAACCACAGAGACATTTACAATTCCTGGATAAGGACATCCGGGACTTCGAGGCCTCAAGGTTAGTTTGGTGGCTCAACAGCATCACCAAGGACTGAGGCTGTTTCCATCCTTTTCACACTATTCTTCTATTGACTTCTGTCCTTGTGGTTGCAAAGGATGGTCACAGCTCCTGGCATCACTTCCTCATGCAACACTGTTTGACTACTGGAAAATACTACCAAAGTAGCCTATAAATAAGACAAAACTGAATTCATTGCTTACCACAGCAGTGTAACCACTATCTTGACAGAGGCGTAGTAAATCTAGATGGGGAGGACAAAAGAATAATACTTATGATAGATTTCTTTTGGTTAAGGTGAATTTTTCCATGTAAGAGTCTAATAAGGATTGGAGAAAGTTTATGACTTTGTAATTTTAAAGTGGTAGAAACAACAAGGGGAGAATTACTAAGTGAATTTTGAAGAGATTAAGTAGGTAAAAATAGTAGGCTTTTTTCCTCAAGTTTTTTAAGATTTGTATAAAATTGAACACAAAATTACAAAGTTACAAGATGCTGATTAAAAAGTCAAAGAAAACCTACAAAATGAAAAGACACTGAGTTCATTAGAGCTCAGTTGATTGGAAGACTTAATGTAGCTAAGATGTCAATTCTCAAATGAATTGGCTGTCTAGATTTAATGCAATCCCAATCAAAACCCTGGCAAGTTTTCCTTGTAGATATAGACAAACTGATTCTAAAATCTATATATTGTAGAAAGAATAAAGAACTAGAATAACCAAAATGTTTTTCAAAGTCCAACAAAGTTGGAAGATTCACACTAGCCAGTTTTAAAATTTACTCCAAGTCTATAGTAATAAAAAGTATGGTATTGATGAAAGGATGGAGACATAAATTTGTGGAACAGAGCAGAAGGTCCAGAAACAAATTGACAAATGGTCAATTGAGAAATGTACAAAGATATTTCAATGGTGAATAGATAACTTTTCAGCAAATTAGTGGTAGACAATTGGAGATCCATTGGCAGAAAAAAGGAATTTGACCTCTACCTCATACTTTATACAAAAATTAACTCAAAATGGACCATGGATTTATAAAATCTAAAATACTAAGTGTAAAATCTTTAGATAAAAGCATAGAACACTATCTTTGTGACCTAGGGTTAGGCAAAGAGTTTACATAGATGATACCAAAAGCATAAACCATAAAGGAAAAAAAATGATAAATTAGACCACATCAAAATTATAATTTTTTCCTTTGTAAAAGGCAGTGTTAAGAAAATGAAAGAACAAACAATTGTCTGAAAGAAAATGTGTTCAAATCACATATCTATCAGACAATTTGTATACAGAATATATACAAATCTCTCTAAGTTTAATAACAAATTTTAAATTGTGCAAAAGATTGAACAAACATACCAGACAACATATATATATGACAAGCATGTGAAAAGAGACTCAATATCATTAGTTACTAGGGAAATGCCCATTAAAGCTTGTTGCAGGAAGTCAGGAACCCTGAACGGAGGGACTGCTTGAAGCTGCAGTAGAAGGACATGAATTGTGAAGATTTCATAGACATTTATTAGTTCCCCAAATTAATACTTTTATAATTTCTTAGACTTGTCTTTACTGCAATCTCTGAACATAAACTGTGAAGATTTCATGAACATTTATCACTTCCCCAATCAATACTCTTATAATTTTCCATGCGTCTTTAATCTCTTAAACCTGTCATCTTCGCAAGCTGAGGATATATGTTGCCGCAGGACCCTGTGATGATTGTGTTAATTGTACAAATTGTAAAACATGTGTGTTTGAACAATAAGAAATCTGGGCATCCTAAAAAATGAACAGGAATAACAGCTATTTTCAGGGAACAAGGGAGATAACCATAAGGTCTGACTGCCTGTGGGACTGGGCAGAACAGAGTCATATTTCTCTTCTTGCAGAAAGTGACTAGGATAAATATCACTGAATTCTTTTCCCAGCAAGGAATTACCCCGGGAAAGGAAAGCATTCCCAGGGAGAGGTCACTAAAATGGCTGCTCTGGGAGTATCTGTCTTATGCAGTTGAAGATAAGGGATGAAATATGCCCTGGTCTCCTGCAGTGTCCTCAGGCTTGCTAGGATTAGGAAATCCCAGCCTGGTGAATTCTAGTCAGACCAGTTGTCTGCTCTCGAACCCTGTTTCCTGTTAAGATGTTTATCAATGACAATGCATGCCCAATGGGACATGAAACCTCATCAGTAACTCTAATATTGCCCTAGCCTTGTGATCTTGCACTGCCTTTATGCCTTAGTGATCTTTTATTGCCCTTTGAAGCATGTGATTTTTGTGACTTACTCCCTGTTTGTACCCCCCTCCCCTTCTGAAATCCCCTCCTAATAAAATCTGCTGATTTTGCAGCCCAAGGGGCATCATGGAACCTGTCAACATGTGACGTCATCCCCAGAGGCCCAGCTGTAAAATTTCTCTCTTTGTACTCTTTCTCTTTATTTCTCAAACCGGCCAACGCTTAAGGAAAATAGAAAAGAACCTACGCTAAAATACTGGGGGCTGGTTCTCCCAATAAAAGCCAAGATGAAATACCAATACACATCTACCTAAATAGGAAAAAAGAAACCTACACACAAAAAAAACTGATAACATCAAGTATTTAAGAGAATACAAAGCAACTGGAACTCATACATTCCTAGTGGAAATCCAAAAATGATATAGCTACTCTGGAAAACAGTTTCTTATAAAGTTAAACAGTTTCAGAAGAAGTTACTATATAACCCAGCAATCCCACTCCTAGATATTTACCTTACAGAAATAAATACTTTAGTTCACACAAAAACTTGCATACAAATATTTAGCTGCATTTACCAGTCTGGAAATAACACAAATGTTCTTCAACAGACAAATGGATAAACACAATGTAGTACATCTATCCAATGGAATAGTAGTTAGCAATAACAATACTTTTTATGGGTGGAATTGTGCCCCCACCCCATAAAAAGATATGTTGAAGTCCCCAACCCCAGTAATTCACAATGTGACCTCATTCAGAAGCAGAGTCATTGAAAATGTATTTAGTTAAGAAGAGGTCATACTGGAATAGGATGGATTCCTAATTCAATATGACTGGTGTCCATATAAAAGGAGCCATATGAAAATAGACACATAGGAAGAATGCCATGTGGCAAAGAAAACAGATTTTAGTTATGCAACTGCCAGTCAAGGAACTCAAATGGTTTCTGGCAAACCACCAGAAGCCAGGAAAAATCAAGAAAAGATGTCACTGTAGGTTTTAGAGAGAGCACAGCCCAGCTGGCCCCTTAATTTCAGAGTTGCGGTCACCAGACCCCTGAGAAAATGAATTTGTGTAGTTTTAAGTCATCCAACCTTTGCTAGTTTGTTACAGCAGCCCTAGGAAACTGATACACTAATGCTACATAAAATAATGTAATACATCAAAATGCATTATGTTAAGTGGAGGAAGTATTAAGAATTATGAAGTGTCTGAGGCTTTACCTTGCTTCAAAGTTAACAATTTTGCCTACCACAGTGTCATAGATGCTAACAGAAAACAAGAGACTCCTGGGTCAGAAACAAAGAATTTTATTACTCACAGCATGGCAGCCAGCATGTGCTTCATGATTGGGTCAGTTCTTCTAGACCCCAACCCATGGGCTCAATGCAATGGCAGACTCAGATAAACACCTTGTACACTGAGTTTTTTGTCACAGCTGAGGAACTCTACCTTAGAAAACCCACAGCCTTGGCCAGCCAGGCATGGTGGCTCATGTTTATAATCCCAGCACTTTGAGAGACTGAAGCAGGTGAAGCACCTGAGTTCAGGAGTTTGAGACTGGCCTGGCTAACATGGTGATACTAAAAATGCAAAACCAATTAGCCAGGTGTGGTGGCAGATGCCTGAAATCCCAGCTACTCAGGAGGCTGAGGCAGGAAAATCACTTGAAGCTGGGAGGTGATGGTTGCAGTGAGTTTAGTTGGCACCACTGCACTCCAGCCTGGGTGACAGAGCAAGTTTCCATCTCAAAAAAATAAAGGAAAAAGCAAAAGAACCCCCCTGCCCCACCCCAGCCTTATAAAGGGAGCTCCAAGAAATTATGCCCAGTGTTTGCCTCAAAAGAAGACAAAAATCTTCAGGATCCTGCTCAAGAAATAAACCTTTCTTAAGCTTTAGAGGGGCACAGTACCTCTATCTTAACAAACATCCTTGAAACTGTCATAGAAAACCGCCTCAAAAGGACAGCCCAGAACAAAAACTACCACAAGATGTGTGGAAACACGATGAAGAGTTGACCCAAACAGAAGTCACTCTTGAAAGATTACTTAGTATAAGATTCCATTTTTATGACGTTCTGGAAAAGGCAAAGCTATTGTGACAGGTTACATGGGCAAATGATTCTCAGGAATTGTAGTGGGGTTAAAAGTCAAAGAGAAAGGATGAAGGAAATTTGGAGTGTGGTAGAACTATTCTTTTACTTGGTGTGGTGATGGTTCTAGCAATCTATACATGTGTTAAAACTCAGAAATATACATCAAAACTAAAGCTAGTTTTACTGTATATAAATGTAAATGTTAAGAAATTAATAAAAAACAAATACTAATAGATAAAGAATATTTGTTTTAAAAAGAAGACATTGAATCTGAAAGGGTTACAATTAGTGGTTCTAATCATTCTTTCTTTTTCTAGTTCACTAATAGTTTATAAAATGCTGCTTTCATTTAAGGGATCAATGGTCACAGACAGCCTGGTGTGAATCATTTACAGAAGCCTAGGAAAGTTCATGTATACACGTCTACAGGAAACACACACAATACAATCTTTGAGAATTAGAAGACAAACATTAGTATTTTAATGTCTGATTCTGACATTTGCTCAATTTTAGAGGAATGTGTCTTCAGGGAAAATGGTTCTCCAATTGTACCAAATTCCAATTAATTTCAAGCAACCAATTATACAACCTATTTCTTTTGAAAAATAAAGTTTTAACCTGACCTCCTTGGCTGAATCAGAAGATCAGACTTTTCCTGCCAATATGTAGGCATTTTTCATTTTAAACGTGAAATGGAATGCTATATTATACCTGACCTCTTTTCCCATCACAAACCAGGTCATCTGCACTGAAACCCTTTTCCCCCTTCAATTTTAATTTATTTTCCAATATTCTTTTATTGTAAGGAACATTTTAATTTTAAACTCTCTCAGACTATGTCCTAAGGCATAGCTGATACTTTGGGGAACCAGCATAGAAGGTGGTTAATTAATTTCATAACAAATGTTTTGACCTCCTATTACAAAAGCTTTTGCATGGAGTAGATATTATGTCCAAAATGAGCCACTTAGGTCATAAATATAAATGATAGAATGTTGCTAAAAAAATGATAGAATGTTGCTGTGTTTAATTTAGCACATAAGTCCAGCTTCTCATCTATGACTTGTTTTACAACTGTAACAATTAAAGCAATTTCCTCAGGTTTTTCAGCTCTTAAAAAAAGGTAGTAGAGAAAAATTAATTATCCTACTGCACATAGAAAGTCACCTGAAAACACTGAGTTAATTGTTCTTGCTTCCAGATGTTTCTCCTCAAATCTTCTGACACTGGAGGCCAGTTTCCTGGAATGACTGGAGGCCAGTCATTCCAATCCATTCTACTCACAACTGTGCCACATGCAGCCCTGACAGGAAAGCGACATCTCATTTTTTTTTTTTTTTGAGACGGAGTCTCGCTCTGTCGCCCAGGCTGCAGTGCAGTGGCCTGATCTCGGCTCACTGCAAGCTTTGCCTCCCGGGTTCATGCCATTCTCCTGCCCCAGCCTCCCAAGTAGCTGGGATTACAGGCACCCACCAGCACGCCCAGCTCATTTATTGAATTCTTTTAGTAGAGACAGGGTTTCACGGTGTTACCCAGGATGGTTTCAATCTCCTGACCTGGTGATCTGCCCTCCTTGGCCTCCCAAAGTGCCAGGATTACAAACGTGAGCCACCGCGCCCAGCTGAGGCACACTTTCTATCATCTGTTTGCAACCTTATGCTGTCTGGCATAATTTTATTTTCTTTTTTCATTCCAATTTTGGTTATTTGTAATATCTGTATATTAATTCCTGCATTTTTATTATTCAACAGAGCCAAACAATTTTGGCCAAAGCCATTGTGAGTATAATTACAAACAAAATATTTAAGAAGTAGAATTGCTCCTATGACCAACTGTGACTAGGCTCCATTTTAATGATGAAAAGGTTTGGTCTCTTAGTTATCTAAAGACACTCAGAGAAATAATGAAAATGGGATGCTAGATCTAAGACTTTGCTTTCTAGCTCACTGCTTATTGAGGAAAAGACGAGCAAACCATTTTGACAGTGAAGTAGAATACCTCTTTAGAAATCAAAATTGAAAAGTGCAAATTCCTAGCAAAATCTCCAGTCAGAAGCCACAGCTTCTTCTCTTAGATAAATATTGTTTAATCTGAACCCTGGAAGAACGTATTACTGCTGTTACCAAACAGAGTTTGAAGCAATCTCCTGGTCTGCCTCTTTAACATTTATCAGAAACGTGGCAACTCCATTCTATTCAAGTACAGCCTTTTGGCGGTTACTGTCAGTCTGCTCCACCGTCTTCTCTCCTCCTTACCTGCATCCTAAATCACAGACTTTCTTTTTGTCTTCTTACAGTTTTTCAATGTTATTCCCTGAAAGTATACCTTTCTCCAGTTGGCCCAGTGTATTTTAAAAGGGATTTTATGACTCCCATCTTTCCCAGTGAACCATTGCTGCTTCTATTCCAATAGAGATAAACACTACTTTTTTTATTCAACTACTATCTAAGAGTTTTCAAGTTACACTCCAATCAAATTTTATTTTAGTTGATGTAATGTCATATAAAATCAAGGTAGTTGCCAGAGTTGAGTATGCACATTAACGTGCAAGCTATTTAAAGAACACCCAGGTTCTTCCTCCAACTAGGTGCTTAATACATATCTGTTGAATGAATGAATGAATGAATGAATGAATGAATGAATGAATCACAGCTAGCCTCTACTATCATATGGGAAATATATGACATACTAAACATAATTTATAATTCGTTCCTTAGGAACTTCAGCTTGGATATAGCCTGAAGTGAGTGATGGGAACTACAGTGTAATAAATTGAATTTTCTAGCAGATGGGAATCCTCTGTGAAAGAAGGCAGTGGTGGGTGTCCAGTGGCCTGCTTCTCAAACATTAGAAGAAAGAATGAAATGAAACAGAGAAATGTTGGACAAAATTAACAGTAGGCTGGGAATTAAGGAATGAAGTCAAAAAGAATCCAATCAAAAAGAAAGCATAAAAATGGATCACAAGTTCAAAATATAGAGAGTTTACCTAAAGATCAGAATGGCAACTGGTAGCTTATAAGCAGCTGAAAAGCCCGGAACACCAGGGACTTCTACTGTGAAGTGAATGTACAACTAAGAAAACAACTATCGGCTTGTAGAAGTCAACAAAAGGCATCAGCAACAGGGTAGGAGACACTAGATGGGCTGTTGGATTCTGAAAGATGTCCTTAACTTCTGTTAGTGCCCCCTCTCACTTCACATATCCCCACCCAAACACACATACACATACATGCAGCAAGAGTCATCCTATCTGTTTATATCTACAGAGGAATGCTAAATAGAGTATATTTTATTGGGCAAAGAAAGTAGTAATCATGCCCCAAGTTTGATAGGGTTGAAAAATGATGAACTGAGAAAGAATACTTGCATTGAAGAGGGTGAACTTAAATTACTTCTTGATATTTGACCCAATTAGGAGGGTCCCCATTATTTCACAGGGGAAGTTACCAAGAAATTTTAACCTCATAGTTTAAAAAAGCAGACCTGAATCTCTAGCTTGCTGATACTTGAGAAAATAATATATAGAATTTTCATGATTCTCAGGCCAAACCTGAGCAAAGGAGCACTAGAGACATTTTAAATAAAGGGAATGAGAAACTTTAGAGGAAGTAATGCCTTCATCAGACTTCAGGAAGAAACCAGGTTAAACAGGAAAAATGATATGGTCTAGGTGTTAACTAGCTTATAGCTATTTGCATGTTAAGTTTAAGAATTGCTAAAGATCCAGTCAACTAGTTGTTTTAGCAAAATTTAGACCCACAGTACCAGATTGGAAACATACTATTTTATATTCTTAAGGTGTGAAAAAGAGACAGCACAAGATACATCTCTTTAGATATATTTATAAATACAAGCGAGATGCCTGTGTAAACATACTAACTATACTTGCTAAATATTCAGACAGTAGTAAAGATGAGAAGGCAGTTAAGTGTGTATTAAGGCATCTTTTTAAATATAGTATCCTTTGAAATGCCCTTCTAAATTGTTCAGTTTGAACAACAATTTCCTTAGCTCAGTAAATCTACTTTCACATTCAGTAAATGGGAGAAACTGTTTAATGAGGAACTACTCTCCCCTTGTCTTCTCTTTGCTCACTTCCTTTCCCTTCCTCTCTACTCCTATCTCCCAATCTTTATTTCTCCCCTCCCCTTTCATTTTCTCCCCTCCTTTCCTCTCTCTTGTCTCTTCTGTCATCCTCCCCATCTCATTTTATACTGACCTTAATTAGGAGCAGAACAAACACACCTTGCAAGGAATGAAAAAGATGCTTTTATTCATTCGTTCAATGAATAACTATAGAGATTTATCAAGTTCCAGGATTGAAGCTATGCACTTTGATTGTGGAGCAAATAAGACAAACATGGTTGCTACCCTTAGAGTGTGTACAGTTTGTAGGAAGACAGATAGCCAAGAGGCAATAACAAAATGCATGTCGTGGTAGGCATTCTGATAGGACAAACTAGTACGGAATTCCAGAATAAAAGAATTTTACCCAGTTAATGCTATTTCTCTCTAGGCATATGGAAACATAATCTTACTGAATTTCTTGAAAGAGTCTGAGTATGACAGGAAAAATTAGATTTTAATGGATTCCATACTGATAATTTGACAAATTTCTCCTGCTTGTTCATTTTTTTTTTTTTTTTTTTCGCCTTAACTGTAGTTGTTACGAAATCAAACAAGGTGAATTAAGGATTTTGAGTGGCATTTGTACAATTCTGAAAGAAGTACATGTTATTTTAAAAGTATGCATAAGAAAGGAATTTTCTGCTATCTCATTTTATTTATTTATTTATTTTTAAGGCACAGACTTTCTTGCTCTAGTTATTATATTGGGCTCTGGGAACAAATGGCGGATAAATTATGCAGAGTCCTTGCTCTTGTGGGCATTTGATAAAGCAAGCAGAGTTAAATTTAGTTACCTTCAGTAAATAAGTTATTAAATATATCAACAGAGTGAAAGAAGGTATTTTAGTTTCAGTTTTACATAAGCAGAAGCTAAGACAAAGCTTTGGATGCTTGTAGTTTATCCTAAGAAACGGCAGTGAGGGAATAGAGAAGGTGAGATGGAAATCCTCATTCACATAGTTGAAAAGTACAGAATCCCCCCTAGAACTGCTCCCTTGAAAGAAGAAATGGTAGAATTTATCCATCCACTCCCATTGGTTGAGGGCTGCTCACTGGGGCATAAACTCTTCCAGACTCCCGCACTGTGCTGACATGTGGGCCACAAGAGCTCCTTCTGTGTCTAAGGACCCAGAACAGAATGAAGAAAGATACTTGCTGGGGCTTGGAGCCTGACACTAAGACGAGTGTGAGCAAAGGAAACTGTCTACCACAGCTGCACTGAAACAGAAGTGCAGAGGTTGAAAGGATGTTTCAGAGACCAAAGGCATGGACTACAAATGGCATTTTGAGACTGTTTTTCCTGATCATGAGCAAAAGCATCAGGATTCAAATCTCCAAGAGAGAAAAAAATTAAGCAGACAGAGATTTATTTCTGTTCAAGTTTCTTATAAAATTGGTCTGAGGATGAGATCCAGTCCCCAAATAATTTATCTTGAATTGTTTTTTCCAGCTTAGGAAATACCCTGGGGACATCCAAATCAAATATTTTGGTCCTCATGGCTTTCTTTTATTTCTGCATAAGCCCCATGGTCCCATGGCCTTATGTTGTTTGAAGAGGAATTGATACTATGATGAAGGAAACAGTCAGGAAGCTATAGACAGAAGGAAACAGATTGATCCCAATAGGCTTTGCCAAAGGAACATGCAGGAACTATTTTTATCTGTAAGAGTTATGCTGTTATTTGTATTTGAATAGTGCGTTCCAACCCATCAACAGCGCAGTATAATGCTGTTTTTTTCTGAATAACAGAGATGGGTTTACTTTTATCATTCTACACTTTACCCTGGATATATTCTGGTCAGTAGCAAGCATTTGTAATTAAATGATGTAAATAAGGGTGGTAGTCTGTGCCTCTGGGACCAAGTTTAAAAGTGCCTATGTGAGGGCTGGGCATGATGGCTCCTGCCTGTAATTCCTACTTTTGGAGGCTGAGGCAGGAGGATCGCTTGAGGTCAGAAGTTTGAGACCAGCCTGGGCTCCATAGCCAGGTCCCATCTCCACAAAAAAATTAAAAATAATTAGCCAGACATATGGCACAGGCCTGCAATCCTAGCTACTCAGGAGACTGAGGTGGGAGGATCTCTTGAGCCCAGGATACTTCGAATGATCACACTATTGCACTCCAGCCTGGTGACAGAGCAAGTGTCTCTAAAAACAAAACAAAACAAAAAATTGCCCAGGTGCGGTGACTCACACCTGCAATCCCAGCACTCTGGGAGGCCAAGGTGGGTGGATCACAAGGTCAGAGAATGAGACCATCCTGGCAAACATGGTAAAACCCCGTCTCTACTAAAATACAGAAAATTAGCCAAGCATAGTGGTGCACACCTGTAGTCCCAGCTACTCAGGAGGCTGAAGCAGGGGAATTGCTTGAACCTGGGAGGTGGAGGTTGCGGTGGGCAAATATCGCGCCACATCACTCCAGCCTGGGTGACAGAACAAGACTCTGACTCAAAAAAAAGAAAAAAA
>NW_016814779.1:1737497-1742938 GCF_001698545.2 Rhinopithecus bieti | reverse complement strand
AAGAAACAAAGAAGTGCCCCGTGTGACTAAAATATTTCACAATAGTATTTGCCATTTGCTTTTGTGGAAAAGTGTAAAATTGGTAAATTAAGGTAAAAGCTATTTAGGAGTCTCTTGTATTATTCTTCCAACTTTTTTGTAAGTTAAAGAGTTTTTTTTTCCCAAAACTAAATTTTAGCAAACATTGCATGATACGTGACTATATAAGACATATATGATTGATGAAAAATGGTCAAAAGTATAAATAAATGAGACTTTTAAAATCAAGATATACTGTTACCCAAAAGAGATAAGGCGGTTTTGCCATAACCTTCTATACATTTTCCTCTTGGAAACAAATTCTATACATGTAAATATAAATAACATTATAAAACAGACATATATTGTATGTGCCAGTCTTTCTATAAGGTGCTTTTCTCTCAAAATATTCATGATCACTTCTCTCTGTTAACAAATATGTTCATATATTCCTTCCTAATAAATGCCTAGTATTAAATCATTTGGAATATATTTGTAAATGTTGTAATACCTTGCTGTTGTTTATACATTTGATCTAACAAATGACCAAATGTTATAATTTGGCTTCCGATTTTTCTCTATTTTAAATATAATTATATTCCTCCAATATAATATATAATGTAATTTTAATTATGTTACAATTATTACTGTAGGAAACATCTTTATACATACAACCGGGCCCTCCTGTGGGCATATTTTGATGACATAATTTCCTCTGAGTAGCTATGTCAAAAGTTACGCACTTTCAAAATTCAGGTTTTTGATATTTTGCCTTCAGCCAATATGGAGTTACAGGTATTGATTGTAACCTCCTACCTAAAACAACACAAAACAAAAAATAAAATATATAAAACAAACATTTATTTATTTATTTACTTACTTACTTATTTATTTTTTGAGACGGAGTCTCACTCTGTCGCCCAGGCTGGAGTGTAGTGGTGTAATCTCAGCTCACCTCAACCTCTGCCTGCCGAGTTCAAGCGATCCTCCTGCCTCGGCCTTCTGAGTAGCTGGGATTACTGGCACGCACCACCATGCCTGGCTAATTTTTGTATTTTTAGTAGAGGCGGGGTTTCACCATATTGGTCAGGCTGGTCTTGAACTCCTGACCTCATGGTCTACCCTCCTCAGCCTCCCCAAGTGCTGGGATTACAGGCGTAAGCCACTGCACCTGGCCAAAACAATCATTTATAATATACTGAACAGGGGGCAAAAAAGGACCATGATCCCTGAGAGAGGACAGAAAATATCCTACATTTGTCCTACATTTGCCCCCATTTATTACCTTGGGAGAGTATCCAGACCCTGACACAGGGAGGCAAAACTCAATATTCATGAGCACTGAGTACAGTACACAAATGGTGTATTAGTCCCTTCTCACACTGCTATAACTAACTACCTGAAACTGGGTAATTTATGAAGAAAAAAAGGTTTAATTTACTCACAGTTCCACAGGCTTAACAGGAAGAATGACTGGAAGAGCTCAGGAAACTTACAATCATGGCAGAAGGTGAAGAGGAAGCAAATATGTCTTACCACAGTGAAGCAGGAAAGAGAGAGGGGGGAAGTGACACACACTTTTAAACCATCAGATCTCATGAGAACTCACTACCAAGAGAAGAGCAAAAGGGAAACTGCCCCCATGATGCAATCACTTCCCACCAGGTCCCTCCCCCAACAATTACAATTGAATTGTAATTAACAGTTACAATTCAACAATTGCAATTGTTGAATTACAGTTCAACATGAGCTTTGGGTGGTGACCCAGACCCAAACCAAATCATTCTGCCCCTACCCCTCCCAAATCTCATGTCCTTCTCACATCTTAAAACACAATCATGGCTTCCCAACAGTCTTCTAAAGTCTTAATTCATTCCAGCATTAACTCAAAAGTTCAAGGCCAAAGTCTCATCTGAGACAAGGAAAGTCCCTTCCACCTGTGAGACTGTAAAATCAAAACAAGTTAGTTACTTCCAAGATATGATGAGGATACAGGTACGGGCAATGGATAAAAGCTCCCATTCCAAATGGGAGAAATTGGTAAAAACAAAGGGGTTACAGGCCCCATGCAATTCCAAAACCCAGCAGTACTATCATTAAATCTTAAGCCTCCAAAATAATCTCCTTTGACTCCATTTCTCATATTCAGGGCTCAATGATGCAAGGGATGGCCTCCCAAGGCCTTGAGCAGCTCTGCTCCTGTGGTTTTCAGGGAAAGCAGCCCCTATGTCTGCTTTCACAGGCTGGTGTTGAGTATCTGTGGCTTTTCGAGGCACACAGTGAGAGCTGTCAGTGGGTCTACCATTCTGGGGTCTGGGAGATGGTGGCCCTTTTCTCACAGCTCCACTAGCTAGTGCTCCAGTGGGGGCTCTTTGTGGGGGCTCCAACTGCACATTTCTCTTCTGTACCTCCCTATTAGAGGTTCTCCATGAGGACTCTGACCCTGCAGCAGACTTCTGACTAGACATCCAGTCATTTTCATACATCCTCTGCAATCTAGGTGGGGGTTCCCAAGCCTCAGCTCTTGCCTTCTGCACACCAGCAGGCCCAACACCATATGGAAGATGCCAAGGATTAGGGCTTTCATTCTCCAAAGCAATAGCCCAAGCTCTACCATGACCCCTTTTAGCCATAGCTGGAGCTGGGATACAGGGTGCCATGTTCCAATGCTGCACAGAGCAGCTGGGCCTTGGGCCTGGCCTATTTTTCCTTCTTAGGTCTTCAGGCCTGTGATGAGAGGGGCTGATGTGAAGGTTACTGAAGTGCCCTGGAGAAATTTTTTTTTGTCTTGGCTATTAACATTTGGCTCCTCATTACTTATGCAAATTTCTTTAACCAACTTGAATTTCTCACCAGAAAATGAGTTTTTATTTTCTACTACATGGTCAAGCTGCAAATTTTCCAAACTTTTATGCTCTACTTACCTTTTAAATATAAGTTCCAGTTTTAGAAATCTTTTTGTTCATGCATATGAGCACACACTTTCAGAAACAGCCAGGTCACATCTTAAATGCTTTGCTGCTTAGAAATTTCTTCTGCGAGATACCCTAAACCATCTCTCTCAAGGTCAAAGTTCCACAGATCTCTATGGCAGGGGCAAAATGCTACCAGTCTCTTTGCTAAAGCACGGCAAGAGTGACCTTTACTCCATTTCCCAAGACATTTGTCATCTCCATCAGAGACCACCGCAGTCCAGACTTCATTGTCCATATCACTATTAGCAATTTGGTCAAAACCATTCAACAAGTTTCTAGGAAGTTCCGACCTTTCCCACATCGTGCTGCCTTCTAAGCCCTCCAAACTGTTCCAACCTCTGCCCATTACCCAGTTCCAAAGTTGCTTTTACATTTTCAGATATCTTTATAGCAGTGCCCTATTCCCAATACCAATTTTCTGTATTAATCCATTCTCACACTGCTATAAAGAGCTACCCGAGACTGGGTAATTTATGAAGAAAACATGTTTAATTGACTTGCAGTTCTGCAGGCTTAACAGGAAGCATGACTGGGAGGCCTCAGGAAACTTACAATTATGGCAGAAGGCAAACGGGAAGCAATCACTTTATACCATGGCAGAGCAGGAAAAACAGAGAGCAAAGAGGAATTGCTACACACTTTTAAACCATCAGATTTCATGAGAACTCACTCACTATCATGAGAACAGCAAGGGGGAAATCGTCCCCATGATCCAATCACCTCTCAACATGTCCTTTCCCCAACACTGGATATTACAATCCAACATAATATTTGGGTGGGGACACAGACCCAAACCATATCAAATGGCCTTGCCTCAGGAGTGGCAAATAATTTGCTCACTTCTTAGCCCTGCTTCAGTCCCATGTATCCTATCTCAAAAATAAGACCTGAAAGGATAACACTGCTTGCAAGGAAACTAATTGCATTCTAAAACAAAGCTTAAGACTATTTATGGAAGTATAAAAGTATCCACTACTTAAATAGGTAAATTTTACAAAGTCTGGCATTCAATAGGAAATTACCAAGCATTAGGAAAGTGGAGGAAAATATGACCCACAAAGAGAAAAATCATTCAGTCAACTGAAATGGACCCATAATTCACACAGATGTAAAAACTGGCAGATACGGACATTAAAAGTGTTATTCAAACTGTATTTGAAACAGAGCAAAATTAGCACTTGGGCATCCCTGAGAGTGAGTGCCTTCTTAAATTTTGGACACTAGATGATATCTCTCATCCTTCATTTTAGTCCTGGTCTGATTCCAGAATATTGAAAGTTAAATAGTGGTATGAAACATGTAAATAAAAATATAAAAATACGAGAACCTCAATTCAAATCTTTAGAAATTGAAATTACAATGGTGAGATGAAAAAATACATTAAATGAGATTAATAAGAAATTGCATATTACAGAAGAAAAGATTAGCTATCCTGAAATCATAATAATAGAAATTACCCAAAAGGAAATAATTTAAAGAAAAAAATAAAAACAAATCTATGAGTGACAGGAGAATTCAAGAGACTCTATATATATAGAGTCTACAAAGAAAAATGAAGAGTGGAGGACAGTAAAAATCTTTGAGGAAACAATGGTTTAAACACTTCCAAATTTGATGAAAATTATAAACATATATGAAAGAAGCTTAGCCCCAAGCATAAAGAAAACTACACCAAAACACAAAACTAAATTTCTCCAAACTAATAATAAAGAGAAAATCTGGAAAGAGGCCAAAGAAAAAAGACATATCGTGCATAGAACCAAGATGATAACAGAACATTTCCTGTAGGAAACAATATAGGTAAGAAGATAGTGGAAGAATATTTTAAAGGACTGAAATTTACAGAAAGAAAACCACCTAAAATCCTACATTCAGGAAATATTTATATAAGAAATAAAGGCAAAATAAATATTTTTTCTAACATACAAAAGCTGAAATAATTTATTACATGTAGTCCCACACTACAAGAAACTCTAAACAAAGTCCTTCAGGCAGAAGGAAAATGATGTCAGATGAAAATCTGGATCAACATAATGGAAGAAAGAGCCCCAGAAACAGCAAATATAAGAAATTGTGATTTCTGAGAATTGTGTGATCTGAGATTTTACCCTGTTCGCAAGTTAAGAAGTTAACCTTCCACAGTTTCATGAATGCTGGCAGAAGATTCAAATTTCCTAGATCAGAGACAAATAATTTTATAAGTCATAACACAGCAGACAGTATGAGCTTCACGTTCATGCTGAGTCTTTTTGCCTCCTATGTCCCATGGGGTGAAGCAAGCTGGCCTAGATGGATTATATACATTGATCCTTGTGTCACAACTAAAAGACCCTGAATATAGTATACAACATAATATTGTATATAATATATATTATATATTATACATATTATATATTATAAATATATGACTAATGCAAATAATATATTGTATGTTATATATAGTCATAT
>NW_016814779.1:1729466-1737120 GCF_001698545.2 Rhinopithecus bieti | reverse complement strand
TGTAAAAGAATATATAATATATAAATATATAATATATGAATACATATAAAATATATTTATAAAATATGTATTATATATCTTTATCTGTATATATTTTATCAATGGACACTTAGGTTGATTCCACAGATTGACTGTTGTGTATAGTGTTGCAATAAATACAGAAGTGCAGCTATCTGTTTGACATACTGATTTTATTTTCTTTGGATATATACCCAGAAGTGGGATTGCTGGGTCATATATTAGTTCTATTTTTAATTTTTTTGAAAAACCTTCGCACCATTTTTCATAATAGCTGTATTAATTTACCTCACTGTCAACAGTGTACAGGGTTCTTTTTTCTTCATTTCTTTGACAACTCTTACTATCTTTTGTCTCTGAAAAAAGTCATTCTAACAGGTATGGGATGGGATTGCCTTATGGTTTTAATTAGCTTTTCCATGATGCTTAGTGATATTGAGAATCTTTTTATATACCTTCTGGGCATTCATATGTCTTCTTTTGAGAAATGTCTACTTGGATTCTTTGCCCATTTTAAAATCAGGTAATTTATCTTCTTGCTATTGAGTTGTTTGAGCTTCTTATGTGTTTTGAATATTAATCCCTCATCAGATGTATGGTTTGCAAATATTTTTTCCCATCCCATAAGTTGCTGTCAGGCCTCTGAGCCCAAGCTAAGCCATCATATCCCCTGTGACCTGCACGTATACATCCAGATGGCCTGAAGTAACTGAAGAATCACAAAAGAAGTAAAAATGGCCTATTGCTGCCTTAACTGATGACATTACATTGTGAAATTCCTTCTCCTGGCTCATCCTGGCTCAAAAACTCCCCCACTGAGCACCTTGTGTCCCCTGCCCCTGCCCACCAGAGAACAACTCCCTTTGACTGTAATTTTCCACAACCTACCCAAATCCTATAATATGGCCCCACCCTTATCTGCCTTCACTGACTCTATTTTTGGACTCAGCCTGCCTGGACCCAGGTGAAATAAACAGCCTTGTTGCTCACACAAAGCCTGTTTGGTGGTCTTTTCACACGTACGCACATGAAAGTTGCCTTTTCACTCTGTTGATTGTTTCTTTTTCTGTGCAGAAGCTTTTTTGTTTGATGTATTCATATTTGTCTATGTTTGCTTTTGTTGCCTGTATTTTGGGGTAATAGTCAAGAAATCATTGCCCAAACAAGAGTCATGGAGCTTTCCCTTCTGTTTTCTTTTGGTTGTTTCATAGTTTCTGATTTTATGTTTAAGTCTTTTATCCATTTTGAGTTGTTTATTGTATGTAGTATGAGATAAGGGTCTAACTTAATTCTTCTGTACATGAATATCCAGTTTTCCCAACATCATTTATTGAAGAGCCTGTTCTTTCCTCATTGTGTGTTCTTGGCACCATTGTCAAAAAAAATCAATTGATCATAGATGTGTGAGTTTATTTCTGGATTTTTTATTCTGTTCCATTTTTTCTATATGCCTGCTTTTATGCAACTACCATGCCATTTTGGTTACTACAGCTTAGTAGTATATTTTGAAGTCAGGTAGTGTGATGACTTCAGCTTTGTTCTTTTTGGTCAAGATTTCTTTGGCTCTTCATGATCTTTTGTGGTTTCATATCAATTTGAGGATTTTTTTGTCTATGTCTGTGAAGAATGTCATTGGTATTTTGATAGAAATTGCATTAAATCTGTTGATTTCTTTTGGTAGTATGGTCATTTTTACAATATTAATTCTTCCTATCCATGAACACTGGATGCCTTTTCATTTTTCTGTGTGTGCACTTTTCTATTTCTTTCATCAGTGTTTTATAGTTTTCATTGTAGATATCTTTCACTTTCTTGGTTAAACTTACTCTTTGGTATTTTATATTTTTGTAGCTATTGTAAATTTTATTGCTTTCTTGATTTTTCTGGCTAGGTTGTTCTCAGCGTATAGAAATCCTACTGATTTTTGTATGCTCATTTTGTATTCTACACCTTTATTAAATTTGTTCATTAGTTCTAACATTTTTTGCTATAGTCTCTAGAAATTTTTATTTGTAAATCATGTCATCTGCAAATAGAAACATGATCAAGGGATTCCTAGGATGCAAGATTGGTTCAACATAGCCAAACCTACAGTTGTGGCACACTACATTAACAGAATGAAGAACAAAAACCATATGACAATCTCAACTGATGAAGAAGAAGCATTTGACAAAATTCAATGTCCTTTTATGATACAAATTCTTAGGTACAGAAGGGATGTACCTCAACACAATAAAGCCATGTATAACAAACTACAGATAACATAATATTCAACAATGAAAAATTGTAAGCTTTTCCTTTACGATCAGGAGCTAGTCAAACATGCTCACTCTTACCACTTCTGTTTAAAACAGTACTAAAAGTTCTAGCCAGACAAATTAAGCAAGGGAAAGAAATACACGACATGCAAACTGGAAAATAAAAACCAAAATTTAAGTAAAGACGACAAAATATTTGAGTTGTCACTTTACTGATGGAAATATAAAGATGGCAAATATCCACATGGATGGAAAGATGTTCCACATTGGTAGTTGTTATTGTCCAAAAATAAAGACCGGTAAAATCGGGTTATTGCCAAGATGTTAAGGAACTAGAACTCTCATTCGTGGCTGATGGGAATGTAAATGGCACAGTAACTTTTGAAAACAGTTTGGCAATTTATTTAAAAGTTAAACATATTACTACTATATAATCCAGCTATTCTACTCCTATGTACTTACCCAAGATGAAGAAAGCTTATGCCCACACAAAGAGTTGCACACACAAATTCATAGAGATGTATTTGTAACAACTAAACACTGGAAACCATCCAAATTTCTATATGACAGATTAATGAATAAACTGATATTGCTATATGATAGAATACTAGTCAACATTAAAATGGAATAAATCACTGGCACATGCTATGACATAGATAAGTCTCAAAGTAATTATGCTGAGTGCAAGAGGTCAGATGAAATAACACGTACTGTGTAATTTCATTTTAGTAAAATCATAAGTCATGAATGTGGACATAAGGAAATGTCAGGGATAGTCACAAGAGTGGGCTTATAAGGGAATGAAATTTTGGGGAGTGATGAATATGCTCATTATGTTGATAATGGTTATGGTTTCATTGTTATAAATGTATATTAAAAATTTTCAAATTATATACTTTAAATATGGGTGGTTTATAATAATTCAGTTATATTTCAATAAAACTTCTTTTTAATAAAAAGACTATTGATACATAATAACAAAGTTTTGTTTAGCAAGATTTCCCCCATCACTTTCCCATTAGCATTATGGGAAAATGCTGGCTTTTCCTCATCCCTAATAGCCAATCTGGGAGGTTACAGTGACACTTTACTATCTTCCTCTGCATTTATTTGACTACTAGTAAAACTTCATTCAAATGTATAAAGAAAGGTTATTGCTCTTTTTAAATGCAGCATGGAATTTGACTAACACTGGCTTTCCTTATTAAATTTCTGGGCAGGGTAATTCCTAGAGGACCTTGGATTCTGAATGACTTGGCAGTTATTTGTATAAGTTGGAAAAAAGAGAAAATTGATGAGATGGGACAACGTATAAATGCAGGAAGTTGAGTAGATTTTATTTTTGAACCATTGTGAAAATGCATTTGTATATTAAAAGGACCTTGCCTAATATACAAGGAAGGAATGTTTTATTTATTCTCCTCTAGTCTGATTGATCCTCTGGACCTTAATCATAAACTGGTTTTATTTATTCTCCTCTTGTCTGATTGATCCTCTGGACCTTATTCATAAATTATTTTATATTTGTACAGCAGAAAATACAATGTTGCATCTACATGCAGAGAGATCTCCCTTTACCTCCCCTTTGTAGTTTGCAAAACAGTGCAAAATATTTTTAATTACTAAAGAAAGAACAATGACCTCTGTAAAAAGTGCAGCTGGGCCCAAGCATGGAGACAGCTGGAAAACATTGCCTCCTCATGAGCTTTGTAAATCATTCCTGGCAGGAGGCATCACTATCTTCTTAACTCTCTTGCAGAGTCTCTAATGTGGTTTTCAGAGGCGTTGTTAGGACTCTGAGAGCAGAGAAATTGTTCACTTTATGACATCTACTTGGACATCTTGGGGTTTAGAATTGGTAACACAGTAGGAACGGCCCTAGAGTTCAAGAGGCTTGAAGTGTGCTATGTCAGGGTAAGTTAGGGAACATGCTAATGGTTAAGTATCAGAGCAGGGACTAAGTTAGGGAAAGTGAGGTAAAGAACAAAGGAAAAGGTCTACTTTTGGATTATTCACACTCTAGGTACGCTTCTCTCTAACTTGGCTTTCTTTTAAAAATTCAGATACGCACAAATGTAGAAAGTATAGTATCCTATTATATCTATTACCAAGCCTAAACAATGGCCAAATATATTTTGCCACACTAGAGTTTCTCACACTTCAATAAACCTATTGATGAACTCGAATGTTAAAATACAGTTTTTTATAGTTTAGGCTGAGGTTCTTCATTTCTAACAAGCTCCTAGGTGATGTGGATCCTAGCTGTTAGTTCACTCTTTGAGTAGCAGAATTCTAATACTCCTTACTTCTACACTTGCCCACTCATTATTTTGAAGCAAACTCTGGATATCATGTTATTTAATTCATAATTATTTCAGCATATATTCCCAAAACATTTGTTCATTGTAAAAACATAGCCACAGTGCCATTATTCTACTTTAAAAATAATAATTCTTCAATAACATTAAATGTCCAGCCATTGTTCAAATTTCCCCAATTGTCTCATAAGTGTTTAATTCCCTCCACCTCTCACATAGTTTGAGAGGACCGAAATAAGATCCATACATTGTAATTGATTGATGTTTCTGACTGGTTGTTGCAATTGGTTCGTGTTGCAATTGACTGTTGTCTTTAGTTTATCTTTCTTTCAGTCTGTAGGTTCTCCAATACACACACTTTTTCTTACTCTTTTCCCATCTCTTTATATTTCTTTGCAGTTTATATTTTTGAAAAAAATCCATAATTTGTCCTGTAGAGTTTGAGTAGTGTAAATTTTCCTGATTGCATAGTTTTCATTAACATGATCCTTGGCACCCTATACTTCCTGTAAAATCATAGTTACCTATCTTGACATAAGACATGTATACTTGGTCTCTGTCCCTGGTTCCTAGCACACAGCTCCAAAAACCCTTGAAATTTCCTGAGAGATATGAATACTAGGAGCATCCTTTTTTCTATTTCATCTCTGACCCCACTTCCTGAAACATAGCTCCTTAGAATCCCTTGGGATTTCCTGGGTGATAAAATCATCCTTTGTTTTAATGAGGTGACTCTTCGTTGGCTTTTGGCTAGTCTCAGACGGGGGCTGGTCATCAGAAAGAACCAAGACATGATTAGAAGCTTGGAAATTTCAGCCCCCCACACCTACCCTCTTCCTCCGCAGAGGAAAGACGGGTTAGAGATGGAGTTAATAATCAATCATGCCTATGTGATGAACCATCCAAAAAATCCCTAAAAAAATGGAGTTCCGAGAGATTCTAAGAAGTTTGGTGAATACATTCATGTGTTGGGAGGGTAATGTGCCCTAATTCCATGGGGACAGAAGCTCCTGTCTCAAGACCCTTTCAATGTTGCCCTAAGTGCCTCTTCACCTGGCTATTCATCTGTATTCTTTATCACATCCTTTATAATAAACAGGTAGATATAAGTGCTTCTCTGAGTCCTGTGAGCCATCATAACAGATTATCAAACACGAGAAGGAGGTCATCAGAACCCCTGATTTGTAGCCGAGTCAAACAGAAATGTGGGTAACCAAGAGACCTGCAATTGGTGTCTGAAGGGGGTACAGTCCTGTGGTGTTTTTGCTAACTCCAGGTAGCTAGAATCATAATTGAATTGGAGCACACCCATTTGTTGCCTAGAGAGTTGGCTAATGTGAGAAAAAATTCACACACAAGTATAGAGGTTACATATGAGGAGGATCAGAGATTTGGGGATGTGGTAGCCATGACTATTTCATGAATAGTGTTTTGTAGATAAGCAAACATCTGATTCTTTTCTACTTTGTCATGTTAGAAGCTAAATTCATTAAATAATCGAGGATTATAAATAGTGATATTTTATCATTTTTTGATTACTTATTAGCTGGCGTACATTTATAAAAACGTTTTGAAGCAGGATATCTCCCTGATTGCTTCACAGAACTTATGACAGGGGTTCCACATTTACTCAGCCTGCAGCTTTCAACTCCTTGTGGGAAGGAGTGTGCTGGTGAATGAGGTGGGAACTGGAGTGCAGGAATGCTGGGACCTGATAGCCACTTTGGCGCTGGCAGGGGCGAACTTCATTCACTCAAACCCACTGCATTCCACCTCTCACAGGAGGGAGCATGCAGGTGAGTGGGTGCAGAAGCCAGGGCAAAGGCTTTTGGGTTTCAGCCACAGAAAATTCCATGGGGCTCTGTGGCAGCATCTGTGGGGGGAGGCCTGTGACCCCTGAAGCCTCAGATGGGGCGTTACAGTGCTCTTTTAGCTCTGCTATTCACAGAGAGCTTAAGTGTTAACTGCTCGCTGGGCCTTCTGTCTTTTCATGTGAGGCAGCTGTCTTCTGCCTGCGAGGGCAAAGGTCAGTGTGACAGTCTTTTGTATCCACACTCATGACTCCCGAGCTCTTGTCCAGCATCCAGGAGAAACGAGGTCACATGAACGAATTGAAGAATGGTGAATGTGGGGATTTTATTGCTGATGAAAGTGGCCCTCAGTGGGAAGGGGAGCTGAAAGGGGGACAGGGTGGGAAGGTAATATTTTCCTGAAGTCCAGCCATCTCTGGTTGGATTCTTCACTGAAGTTATGCCACCAAGCCGCTCCTCTCCAATGTCCAGCTGCTTCTCCTTTCTACTGGCTGAGTCGAGGATTTATTTTTTCTTTTCCCCCGAGACAGAGTTTTGCTCTTGTTGCCCAGGCTGGAGTGCAATGGTGCATCTTGGCTCACTGCAACCTCCACCCTCCCAGGTTGAAGAGATTCTCCTGCCTCAGCCTCCCAAGTAGCTGGGATTACAGGCATGCACTAACATGTCTGGCTAATTTTTGTATTTTCAGTAAAGGTGGGGTTTTGCCATTTTGTTCAGGCTAGTCTCGAACACCTGACCTCAGGCGATTCACCCTCCTCAGCCTCCCAAAATGCTAGGATTACAGGTGTCAGCCACTGCACCCAGTCCAAGTCTGGGATTTTCATAGGCACAGGATCCAGGCAGGGTGGGGCCATGGGTGGTGTTGGAAAAGGCAACATTCAAGCAGGAAAACAGTGATGTAAGTTCTCGCTTTGGGCCATGGTGTCAGGCTTTACAATTTGAGAGTGGGGCTGCCCTTTTCTGCCTAGAATTTCTCTGCTTCCTGTCCCTGTCAGTTTCCCTGTATATTTGGACTCTTTCCTCTTCTTTACCATTTTTGAAAATAGAAATTTGATTACTTCATATGCTTTGAAGGTGACTAATCATTTATTTTCAGTGTGAGGAAATATCATTATGAACACATACATTTAATAATATTTGATGTTTCACTCCACTGTAGTTATTCTTATTGATGCTGAAAATGTTTGTCCATAATAACTTCTTCATGTTGACTCTTATGTAGCATTATTCTGGCAAACACATTCTCAAA
>NW_016814779.1:1723492-1728857 GCF_001698545.2 Rhinopithecus bieti | reverse complement strand
AAAAAAAAAAAAAAAAAAAAAAAAAAAAAAAAAAGAGGCCATATTATTTTAAGGACAGTGTCAGAATATTCCGAACATTTAACAATCAGCTGCTATGAGCCTGTGTGTCCTGACTGTACCACACCACTACTCTTGAGACTTGTCAACGTTACCACTGGTTTCTAGACCCATTCAGTAAATATAGCTAGGGAATTTGTTCCTTTTCAAAGATAATCTACATATGAGTTTATACTGGTATTTCCCATTTAAATTCAGGATTCCACTGTTTTCACTTAACATTATCTTTCATCTGTTTCTCTTTTCTCCCACACAGAAAATCCCAGCTCCCAATGAATCAACATAATTACTCATCTGATTTATCCCACAAGTCATGTGTAAAAATCTTAGAATAACAATACTAACACTGTCTGCAACAATGTGGTTACTGAAATATTTTAAGATTTCTTTCTTTTTTCTTTCTTTCTTTTTTTTTTTTTTTTTTTGCAATTCTTTTTGTCTTAGGACACAGGCCACTAGGAATATATATAATCAAGTTATTGTGTTGTAAAGTTGCTTGAACTTGATAGATATTTGCTTTTACTCAGTTTTGCTTTTGCTTTTAAGAATTTCTTTAATTTTGTGTAATAATTATGTAAAAATTTCAAAGTCACATTTATAAAGCAAAGGGTATTCAAGAAGTCTGCCTATCTCTGCTCCTTCCATGCTACTTTTTTCCTTCCCCATAGATAGTATTTGTAATAAAGAGTTTTTGGGTTTTCCTTACATTAAAAATACAAACTAATATATATATAGTTATATTTATCCCTTTCTTACATGAACTTTACTATGCCTGTTTTATTCCATTTTAGTTTTTTAACTCATATATCATGGAGATCAATTCATTGCACGATATAGAGATACTTCTCATGCCCTATTCACAGCGTTACAGTACTCCATCATATGAATAAACCCTTATTTATTCAACCAGTAATACAGTGATGAACTTTTGGATTATTTCTAGTCTTTTGGTAGCACAGATAATGCTATGTTTGGGTTTTTGCCAGTGTACCTTGAGGATAGATCCTTTGAAGCAGCCTTGTAAGGTGAAAGAATGAATGCATACATAATTTTACTAAACATTCTTTACTTGATTATTGGCCACCCATAAACGCAAAAGATAGAGAATAACAGAAATCTTGAAGCTCAAGTTTGCCCCGCACTGGTGCTAATTTCTGAGATTTATGTTAGTCTCTCTGACTTCAGTGACTTCTTAGCACTGGTCAGTTATCCATTTTTTGTTTTTCACGAACACATCATTCTGTTTTGTAAAAGCATCAAATGTTTTGTTGAATCTTTAATATAATTAAATTTATTCTAAAGATTATATATAAAATTATAACAAAATATAAGGTTTATAAAATTTTAGATTTGAAATGTATTGAAAATCTTTTCCTTCATTAAATTGGGAAGGAGGAGATAGATATTAAACACATGAATCAAGACTACAGAGTACATAACTGATAGAGGCAGGATTAGAATCCATGTCTCATTCTCTAGATGCAATAATCTTTAATCTACCTCTTGGATGTTCAATCTGGTATGTCAGAGGACATGTGATTTCATAGGAAGATCTTGGAAGTGATTCTGTTACCAGGAGGTCCTTGCTCCCAGAGCTCCTAAGATGATGGTGGGCCACTTCCAAAATGGCGGTGGGTCACTTCCAAGATGGTGGCAAGCCTCGTGTTCTCTGACCTGGGGTTCTTGGCCTCACAGATTCCAAGGAATGGAATCTTGGGCCATGCAGTGAGTGTTATAGCTCTATTAGAAGCCATGGGTCACGGAAGAGAACTGTGGAACCCAGTGACTAGTGTTCAGCTTGATTAGGATGAACCCAGGCACTTAACCATGCAGGAACAATGGCAAGCCTTTGGCCCAATCGGGAGTGGCAATGGGCGCCTAGCTGGATTAGGAGCACAGGGGACACTCTGCTAGATCCGGAGGGATGGAAGTCAGTGGCAGGTCTGCAGCGGTGGCCAACAGCAGTGGTGGATGGTGAGCAAAAGCTCAGCTCAAGCTGTAACAAAACATGGACCAGAAGAGTGCAGTTGCAAGATTTAACAGAGTGAAATAGAGTGAAAACAGAGGTCCCATACAAGGGGAGGGGACCCAAAGGGGGTTGCCATTGCCTGCTCGAATGTCTGGTTTATATCCTAATCCTTGTCCCTCCTACTCTGCTCTCAGGCAATAGATGATTGGCTATTTCTTTACCTCCTGTTTTTGCCTAATTAGCATTTTAGTAAGCTCTCTGATTGGTTGGGTGCATGCTAAGTTGCAAGCTCCATGTTTAAAGGTGGATGAGGTCACCTTCCCAGCTAGGCTTAGAGATTCTTAGTTGGCCTAGGAAATCCAGCTTGTCCTGTCTCTCAATTCCATGGTCAGTAATTTCATTCTATGGTGAGTCAATATGATTTGTGGGAAGTAATATAAAACATTTTCTATATTTAAATAGGCAACTACTTTGTAGTAGAATGAAAAAATAATCAGATGGTGTTACCGGGGGTCTTTGCTCCCAGAGCTCCCAAGATGGTGGCAGGCCACTTCCAAAATGGCAGTGGGCCACTTCCAAGATGGGGCAAGTCTCATGTTCTCTGACCTGGGGTTCTTGGCCTCACAGATTCCAAGGAATGGAATCTTGGGCCACGTGGTGAGTGTTATAGCTCTATTAGAAGCTGTGGGTCACGGAAGAGAATCGTGGAACCCAGTGACTGGTGTTCAGCTCGAGTAGGACCAACCTGGGCACTTAGCCATGCAGGAACAATGGCCAGCCTTTAGCCCAATTGGGAGTGGCAATTGGCGCCTTGCTGGATCAGGAGCACAGAAGATACACTGCCGAATCTGGAGGGATGGAAGTCAGCAGCGGGTCTGCAACAGTGGCAAGTAGCAGTGGTGGATGGTGAGCAAAAGCTCAACTGGAGCCCTAACAAACATGGACCAGAAGAGTGCAGTTGCAAGATTTAAGAGAGTGAAAACAGAGCTCCCACACAAAGGGAGGGGACCCAAAGGGGGTTGCCCTTGCCAGCTGGAATGCCTGGGTTTATATCCTGATCCTCCTCCCTCCGGCTATGCTCTCAGGCGATAGATGATTGGCTATTTCTTTACCTCCTGTTTTTACCTAATTAGCATTTTAATGAGCTCTCTGATTGGTCAGGTGTGAGCTAAGTTGCAAGCCCCATGTTTAAAGGTGGACACGGTTACCTTCCCAGCTAGTCTCAGGGATTTTTAGTCGGCCTAGGAAATCCAGCTAGTCCTGCCTCTCGATGGCACTTTAAATAATAAATTATAGGGCACTGAAAACACTTCCTAGCATGCCAAGGGCCATGTGACATCCCTGAACCTTCAGTTCATTCTCCTCTGCCTGAGGGCACTTAATGGAAAAATTTGAATAACATTGCTCATCACCATACTTCCTTCCCATTGGAGTTGGTGGGCATCATTTCTACCAGTCTGATCGTTAGCATTTTCACATTCTTCCTGAATTGAGCCAGGTAGGTAAACGAGGAAAAGAAAGAAAACGAAGCAGCCACTGTGTTATCCTGTCCCAAGAAATGAGTTGGCCTCACTGTGATCCACATTTAGGCAAATAATAAAAGGAGCAGCACGCTGGCTTCCTTACTCAAAACTCTATCTCTTTCAAATATACTGAAGGGAAGTTCTGAGATTTTTGAGCCTGAAAAGTCTCAGAGCCTTCTTTGCTACCCTGCAAAGGTTATCACAAAACAAGGAGACATTGCAGGTGGAAAGGAGTTGCTATAAAAAGCAAATTTTCTTGCTGTATTGGAGAGGAATATACAGTCTTAATTGCTGACACATGGATATATGAAGATAGAAAATTGCATTATAAACAAAGACTAATTATGAAGAAAAGTTGCTTACAGCTTAGTGTTGTGGTTCAATTTGAATGCTTTTTAATTCTTTCGAGGACCCATTAGCTCATTTCTTCAGAGGAATCATAAGGACTAATCTCTGAAATCAATGGAGAATGTGAAAACAAAGTATGGAAAAAGTTATTGTCAATCCCTTAAATCAACCCATAGAGTGTACATGATTCTATGCATATATCTATGCATACACAGTGTTTTATTTGCAAATCCAAAGCTTGAATGAAAAAAGTAACAAAAGAAAAAGCAGTGTGCAGAAGTCAGGGCCTTCAACCCATTTTGTTTTGAAGTTAACTGTTAAATTCCCAGTAGTTAATAGTAGAAGAAAATCCTAAACTTTTCTTATTTACAATGTTTATACTTTTTCTGACTCAATATTGTCAATGTGGAATGTTGTGAGAATGGAAGACAATCACCCTGTGACACCACACTGACTTCATACCATGTGAGCCACAGCATGGGTGGCAAGCACGTCCTGTTTTTTTGTTTTCTTTTTTTAATACTTTAAGTTCTAGGGTACATGTGCATGACATGCAGGTTTGTTACACATATAGACATGTGCCATGTTGGTACCCGTTAACCCATTAACTCATAATGTACCCATTAACTCATCGTTTACATTAGGTATATCTCCTAATGCTATCCCTCCCCCCTACCCTCACCCCTTAACAGGCCCCGGTGTATGATGTTCCCCTTCCTGTATCCAAGGGTTCTCATTGTTCAATTCCCACCTATGAGTGAGAACATGCGGTGTTTGGTTTTTGTCGTTGTGATAGTTTGCTGAGAATGATGGTTTCCAGCTTAATCCATGTCCCTACAAGGGACATGAACTCATCCTTTTTTTATAGCTGCATAGTATTCCATGATGTATATGTACCACATTTTCTTAATCCAGTCTATCATTGATGGACATTTGGGTTGGTTCCAAGTCTTTGCTATTGTGAATAGTGCTGCAGTAAACATATGTGTGCATGTGTCTTTATAGCAGCATGATTTATAATCCTTTGAGTATACACCTAGTAATGGGATGGCTGGGTCAAATGCTATTTCTAGTTCTAGGTCCCTGAGGAATTGCCACACTGTCTTCCACAATGGTTGAACTAGTTTACAGTCCCACCAACAGTGTAAAAGTGTTCCTATTTCTCTGCATCCTCTCCAGCACCTGTTGTTTCCTGACTTTTTAATGATTGCCATTCTAACTGGTGTGAGATGGTATCTCATTGTGGTTTTGATTTGCATTTCTCTGATGGCTAATGATGATGAGCATTTTTTCATGTGTCTGTTGGCTGCATAAATGTCTTCTTTTGAGACGTGTCTGTTCATATCCTTTGCCCACTTTTTGATGGGGTTGTTTTTTTCTTGTAAATTTGTTTGAGTTCTTTGTAGATTCTGGATATTAGCCCTTTGTCAGATGAGTAGATTGCAAAAATTTTCTCCCATTCTGTAGG